>NC_091172.1:40747969-40890192 GCF_040958095.1 Procambarus clarkii | reverse complement strand
CTGGCCTCGTCTGTCCTTATCACAATTTTGGTATCATTGCCTGGGGTTCTCCCTAAATTATCTCTGATCTCTAATTACTCAAGACAAATCATCAATTAGAACAATAACAAACTGAAGCCACAGACAGCATTCTGCCCCCCCCCCCTTTCTTAAATCTAAATCATTGAATATTTTAGATATTAAGTCTAAGTCACTTCACACCCTATCAAGTGCACTATATATATATATATATATATATATATATATATATATATATATATATATATATATATATATATATATATATATTGGTGTATACTGGCAGCAGGTTTTCTTTCAAACATGTTTCATTGAATATGACCGCATATTCTGTATTTATTATTTTCTGGTTTAGGGCTTCTATCCCTCTAACTATTTTCTTAGCATCAGGGCTTAATTGGAATAGGAGTTCTCCAAAACTCATTTTCGTACTTTTAAGGTGAAGAAAAGAAGTGATTTACTATAGAGTGTATTACACTTATTTTTATAATTTGCATGACGTTTCGAACCTCCATGGTTCATTCTCAAGTGAACAATCTTACAATACTAGTTGATTTTATACCCGCATTAGGTCAGGTGATAATACAATGAAGGTGAAAAACATGGGGGGATACAACATAGGGGCTGCAGAAGGCTTATTGGCCCATACGAGGCATCTCCTATCTAAACACAAAGATTAATCCAGTGTAATTGGCCTGTTATGTTGGACATTGTCTTCTGTGTTGGCATCGATATGTTCTTGTCTTGTCCTTACTCTCATGGTGGGTAGAGTAAATAGTTCCGTGATTTGGGTGTTCATGGTAGGTCGCTCTATTCTTATGTGAATTGCCTCAAGAATTTGTAATCTTCTTGAATCTTGGGTTTTGTCTATTATGCAAGTATTCTTGTTCAACATTTCTCTTGTTAGAGTAATGTCATGGGCTTGTCTCATGTGATTCCTAGGGGCACCAGATTGAAGATGGCATGTCAAACGCCTCGTCAGCTTGGTCGACGTCATACCTATGTACTTACATTGAAGGTTACATCCTTCGTGGGGGCAAGTGTACATGTATACAACGCTTGACTGCTGTAGAGGGTTCTTCGTCGGCTTCGGGCTGTTTTTGATAAGGAGTTCGGAAGTCTTCTTGGTTTTGTAGAATATTATCAGGTTTATGTTTTGGTTAGGAGTAGTGCTTTTTACTCCTTTACGGATTATTTCTTTCATTATTCTTTCCTCTTTTATATGTTCACTGTGCATGGTTGATTTGTAATATAATTTTATTGGGGGTGTTGTGGTTTCTGTTCTAGGTTCTGAATTATACCAACGGTCCAAGTGTCTTCTTATAGCAGCGTTTATTTCCGCGTTGCTATATCCGTTGTTCACCAATACCTGAGTTACTCTTTCAAACTCTCTACTCACGTTGCTCCATTCAGAGCAGTGGGTAAGCGCTCGACGAATATAAGCATTGAGAACACTGGCTTTGTATCTTTGGGGGCACTCACTTCTACCGTTCAGGCATAATCCTATGTTGGTGGGCTTGGTATATACGTTGGTGCTTAAAGAGGTTCCTGTTTTTGTTATTAGTACATCCAAGAATGGCAGACTGTTATTTTCACTATTTTCATGTGTAAATCGGAGTACTGACTCTCTCTCTAGGTGTCTTTTTAGGTCAATTAGTTCATCTGAGTCTTTTACTATTACGAATATGTCATCTACATAACGGCAGTATACAGTTGGTTTTTGTCTGCTACTGAAGACCCTATCTTCGATGGTTCCCATATAAAAATTAGCAAATAAAACTCCTAAGGGGGAGCCCATTGCTACTCCGTCTATCTGTAAATACATGTCTCCTTGTGGACTGATGAAAGGGGCTTCCTTTGTACATGCTTCGAGAAGACTTTTCAAGTGTGGCTCAGGTATGTCTAATTTGGGGGGTGCTCTCGTCTCTGTATACTCTGTCCAGTATCATTCCTATGGTTGTGTCGACTGGGACGTTGGTAAAAAGGGATTCAACGTCCAGGGAAGCGATGATTCCATCGGGCTGGGTAGATTTGATCAATTCTAGGAAATCTGCTGATGATTGTAGACTAAACTTACTTGGAGTGTATGGAGTTAGGAGTTCATTGAGTTTTTTTGCCAGGTGATAAGTTGGGGTTGGTATTTGGCTGATTATAGGGCGTAGTGGATTACCTGGTTTATGCGTCTTAACATTGCCGTAGGCATATCCTAAGCCATAGTCGCCTTGAAGTTTATTGAAATGCACACTACCTTTCTTTGCGTTGATTGCTGTAATTGTTTTGTTTACTTTCCGCTTAAGGTCTTCTACGGGGTTCCTCGTGATTCGTTGAAATTTGGAGTCGTCACTTAGGATGTCGCTAATTTTGTTCATGTATTCATGGGTAGGAATCAATACATATGCTGCTGTTTTGTCGGCTTTTCTTATTGTTACGTCTTTCAAATTTTTTAGTTGTTTCGCTGCTTCTTTGAGTCGTGGGGTTAAGATTGTAGATGAATATGTTCCTCGTTTTTTCCCTGCTTCTGCAAGTAGTTCAGCTTGAAGTGTGTCCGTGGTGATGACTTTTTTGTTGTCTTCTAGCTTATGGATATCGTCCAGAAGCATTTCGATTTCCAGGCGTTTTTGATGCATCTTTGGTTTAGATAAGAATTGACAATTTAGACCAAGATTTAAGAGGTCTCGTTGGTCTTGGGTAAGATCATAAGAAGTCAGGTTAAAGTAGCCATCTTTAGGACGAGGGATTTTTAGCTATCCACCGTTTAGGGATGTTAACTTACGGAGTGTCTTTGTCTTTAATTATATATATATATATATATATATATATATATATATATATATATATATATATATATATATATATATATATATAATATATATATATATATAATATGAAACACTGAATTGCAATGCTAAACCTGTTCTTAAATACATGGTAGGGGGCTGTAGCAGAATCTTTGAAATCCACACTAGAAACAAATATTTATTTGATATTCCAAGAGTGCGACTTAGCCAAAGTGGAAATATTCCACAAATCAAGAGTCCCAAAATGTAAAATGTTCTTCCCAATAACATCAAAGACTGTCCCTCTCTCAACCAGTTTAAGAGAGAAACTAAGTACTACCTAATAAATGCCATGTAACCTACCTTACCTACTGATTGTCAACCTATGTCTTGCTATTATTAAACAATAATGAATAATGACTGAACTTGTAATACTGCTATATGCCAAGTAAACAAAAATACTGTTTATATAGTTAAAATTACCATCGGCTGTTCTGTTGCAGTTTTGCTGTTCCGTTCAACATGTAATTATTGTCATTCTTTTTATTTTGTTCTACTTTTGTTCAACTTTTGCTTTTCATCTCAATTATTTTTAACAATTAGTTTTGTTTATCCACAGCATGTCTGAAACACTGTGCATATTAGTGGCTTTAGACATAGTATATTCTTGCTTTATCTAGAAATCCAACATTGTGCTTGTAACCCATTTTCGATGTACGTTTCTCAAAAAACATTATCATCTTTAGCATTATCATTATGTTAAACAGGAATAGCTTAGGGAATAGTATAGTGAAAGGACAGAAGAGTGGGGAATATAATATGTGATTTTTGAGAATATACCAACAGTTTGAGACTTTGCCTATGTACTGTATGTGAGTGTTCAAATTTAGTCTCTTGTTCATGTATAGGCCAAGGAACTTTTTCGTCTTTTTAATGGTAATGTTGACATTATCTATTTGAAGGTGAATTTCATTTGATAATTTACTTCCAAATACAATGTAATAGGTATTCTCTATATTTAGTTTGTTGGTTGACATCCAACCACATCCAGTTTGTTTCAATTTGTTGTTTACAATATTACTTATTGTGTGATGCATTGGAGTTTGAATAGATGAAGGCAGTATCGCCAGCAAATAGTATTGGTTTAAGGATGTTAGAGACATTTGGTAAATCATTGATGTATATAAGCAATAGGAGAGGTTCTAAGATGCTGCCCTGTGGCACTCCTACGGTTACAGTAGAGATGTGGGGGGGGGGTTATGTCATTAATGGCTACATATTGGTGTCTATCATTAAGATATGATAGAATATAGTTATCAGGAAGGCCTCAGATTCTGTAATGATTAAGTTTAAGTAAGAAGTAGGTATTGCTTTCAGTATCAAAGCCTGACTGTCATTTATATTAACCTGAATCTGGCAGTTATATTATTCTGAGAATGGCAGTTATAAAACTCATTTATATGAAAATAGCATAAATATGTTAATTACATTATCTTGAATCGGACAGTTTTATATTTATACGGATCTAGCAATTCGATATATATATATATATATATATATATATATATATATATATATATATATATATATATATATATATATATGAATCTGGCAATTACATATGTATAAGTAGCAAGCAATTTGCTACTATATATATACACACACAGTACTGTATATGAATCTGGCAATAATATTAGCCTGATTCTGATATTTGTATTATCTTATATCTGGTATTTTATAAACCAAAACTTTGCATTTATATGAGTGACTCCGGAATTTGTATTATAATGCGGAGTATTTCATCAAAAGCTTAATTATTATTATTTATTTCATTTGTTTACAAATGCCTTAATCTGACAAATTTATTAATATAAAAGGATTTCTGCTTCTAAATTAGTGATTTAAAAAATTTGATGTAAAGTCCTTAGTTTGAATATTGTTTAATTGATAAGTATATTTATGATCATTATTAGCCTGTATTATGAGGTGTAGGAGTAACCTATATGGTTTTGATTGGTCGTTTAATTTGTTGTCTTGATGGGTGTAAATGATGTTTAATTATTATTTATTTAGGCTCTATTATTAGTTCAGATTATTTATAGATAGAATAATGTGCAATAGATGGCTCTTAAAACCTGTTAATTATTATATTATTATTACTTGACAATTGTCTCAACATTCCAATTTACTGTCCTCTTACTATAAGTGTTGTTTTAATTAGCACATAAATGATCTTCATGTAATATGGTTTATTTACCCCCATGACAATGCTTCAGTATTTGTAAAGTTATAATTCCCGGTTATTAAGGTAATTAGAGAAATAACAAACCCTGAATATATGAACGTTAAAAGCATTTTGGTATGTGCAAAATATTCTTGTTTTGCAAGAACACTGGCTTACATCTTATGAATATCAAAACCACTTCAAATTTATTGATAGTTCTTTTTCCACTGCCAGTATTGACATGTCTATTGACTGGTCAGGTCCTGGAAGACCCTATGGTGCTGCTGCTATCCTGGGCATAACCATATGCAATGTAAAGTTGAGGTTGTCAATATTGTATCAGGGTTCACTCCTGCTATACTTGTGTCCTATAGTTATCTGGAGATCATTTCGGGGCTTATCGTCCCCACGGCCCGGTCCTCGACCAGGCCTCCTTTTTGTTACACAATCCCAAGGAAGAAGCCTGTAGCAGCTGTCTATCTCTCAGGTACATATTTACTGCTAGGTGAACAGACTCATCAGGATGAAAGAAACTCTGCCCATTTGTTTCCGGCTCCACCAAGGATCGAACCCGAAACCTCAGGACTACGAATCCGATGTGCTGTCCACTCAGATGTCAGGCCCCTTTGCTCAGGGGCCTGAAAGGTGCTCAGGCGTATTCGATTATGTGTGTGTGTATATGCATGGTTTCCACAAGCAATATCAACTGTGCAGATGAGTATGGAAATATATGATCAGAAATATATGAATTGACTAATTTGTATCATAATGCTGAACTCATGGGGTGGTAGGTGATTTTTAACACTGATTTTACCCGCTAAGATGTATACTTAAATTTGTTTAATGAATTCATGGATGCTGAAAATTTACATAATCCTGCTATTAATGATTTATTTACTATTACTATAGTTTTATGTCATGAGATAGGAATGGAAGGTCTCATATTGATCATTTTCTTATTGATGATATAACTGGTCACACCTTTAAGTATAAGGCTGTCAGTGATGACAACCTGTCCTGGTATCATCCTGCCATGGCCACCTCCAATATACCTCACTCACAAGTTGCTGCTGCCAAAGATAACATAAACCTCCCTAGAACACACCTAAACGTAGGAAGGCCACTCTTGCTGACCTGGATAAGTTTAAATGCCTGCTTAACCAATACTCAAATCACAAGTGATGCAATTGCTTGCAATATTATTCAGTGCAATTTGCATCAGAACAATCTCAAGGACTTTTTCACATCTGTCGTTTCAGTGCTAGATAGGGCAGGGGAAGAGAGTATTTATCTTATAAGCAATTAAAGAAGTAGTATGCCAGGTTGGAATAATCATGTTAGGGAATTTCAAAATAGATCTACCTTTTGGCATAACCTACAGAAAGTTGCAGGGGGCTCCAGACCTTTTGGTATAATCTACTGAAAGATGCTGCAGGCCCCAAACCTTTTGGCATAATCTGTGGAAAGAATTAGGGGGGGGGGGGGGAGGCCCAGACCTTCTGGCATAACCTATGTAAAGATGCAGGGGGCCCCAGAGACGGTTGGTGGCACCAGGGGCTCAATATCATCAAGAAAGAGAAAGATAATATTGTGAGATCAAAAGTTGCCGATAATCTTATAAGGAAAAAGTTTTATGATTTTTTAGGTGAAATTAGAAACAAAAGGTTCATGCAGAGGAGTAACAAAAGTTATAGATGATGTCTCTGGGGCCCAATAATATATGAAATGGTTTAAAAGAAAAATCTTTAACGTTGTAGAACACTGCGAGGTGCAGGACAGATGAGACTGAAACTGTCCTAATTACAGCTATATGTGAAACCTGCATGGACCCTGCCCCCCCCCCTAATGTTAAACACCTGCACACTGTAACCCATGTAATGCTTGAGAAAACTTAAAAAGCTAAACAATAGGAATTATGATATGTTACATAATTATGATATAATACAGTAATATATTATGATATATTACTGATATGATATATTATGATATATCACATATGATATATTATGATATATTACTGTATTTTATTTATTATTTTTGTATACGAGGATTCTTACATTATAGTACAGTCAATAGCCCGCATAGCATTATGGGTGAATGTCAATGTTTCTTACAGGCACACTCTCCCATGGTACATCACCACCTTGTGTCTTACAGGCACACTCTCCCATGGTACATCACCACCATGTGTCTTACAGGCACACTCTCCCATGGTGCATCACCACCATGTGTCTTACAGGCACACTCTCCCATGGTACATCACCACCATGTGTCTTACAGGCACACTCTCCCATGGTACATCACCACCATGTGTCTTACAGGTACACTCACCCATGGTACATCACCACCATGTGTCTTACAGGCACACTCTCCCATGGTACATCACCACCATGTGTCTTACAGGCACACTCTCCCATGGTACATCACCACCATGTGTCTTACAGGCACACTCTCCCATGGTACATCACCACCTTGTGTCTTACAGGTACACTCTCCCATGGTACATCACCACCATGTGGCTTACATGCAGGCACACTCTCTCATGACACATCACAACAATGTGTCTTACAGGCACACTCTCCCACAGTACATAACACAGCAGCATCATACATGTAACACAGCATCAACATGGGTTCAGGGATGGCAAATCCTGCCTCACAGGGCTAATTGAATTCTACGACCAGGCAACAAAAATCAGGCAAGAAAGAGAAGGGTGGGCAGACTGCATATTTTTGGATTGTCAGAAAGCCTTTGATACAGTACCACACAAGAGGCTAGTGAAAAAGCTGGAGATGCAGGCTGGAGTGAAAGGGAAGGTACTCCATTGGATAAGAGAGTACCTAAACAACATGAGACAACGAGTCACTGTGAGGGGTGAGGTCTCGGATTGGCGTGACGTCACAAGTAGAGTCCCGCAGGGGTCAGTCCTTGGACCAATACTGTTTCTGATATATGTATATGTAAATGATCTCCCAGAGGGTATTTAATCGTTTCTCTCAATGTTTGCTGATGATGCAAAAATTATGAGGAGGATTGAAACAGAGGATGATAGTAAGAGGCTACAGGACGACGTAGACAGACTTAATAAATGGTCCAACAAATGGCTGCTAAAGTTTAACCCGAGTAAATGCAAAGTAATGAAACTAGGCGATGGAAACAGGAGGCCAGACACAGGATACAGAATAGGAGATGAGGTACTTAATGAAAAGGAAAGAGAGAGAAAGATCTAGTAACTGATATCACACCAAACCTGTCTCCTGAAGCCTACATAAAAAGAATAACGTCTGCGGCGTATGCGAGGCTGGCTAACATCAGAACAGCCTTCAGGAACCTGTGTAAGGAATCGTTCAGAATCTTGTATACCACATACGTAAGACCAATCCTGGAGTATGCGGCCCCAGCATGGAGCCCGTTCCTTGTCAAGCACAAGACGAAGCTGGAAAAAGTTCAGAGGTATGCCACTAGACTAGTCCCAGAACTAAGAGGCATGAGTTACGAGGAAAGGCTACGGGAAATGCACCTTACAACACTGGAAGACAGATAGTGAGGGGGAGAAATAATCACTACCTACAAAATCCTCAGAGGAATTGACAGGGTAGACAAGGATAAACTATTCAACACTGGTGGTACGCGAACAAGGGGACACAGGTGGAAACTGAGAACCCAAATGAGCCACAGGGACATTAGAAAGAACATTTTCAGTGTCAGAGTAGTTAACAGGTGGAATACATTAGGCAGAGATGTGGTGGAGGCTGACACCATACACAGTTTTAAATGTCGATATGATAGAGCCCAGTAGGCTCAGGAATCTATTCACCAGTTGATTGACAGTTGAGAGGAGGGGCCCAAAGAGCCAAAGCTCATCCCCCCGCAAGCACAAATAGGCGAGTACCACCATGTGTCTTACAGGCACACTCTCCCATGGTACATCACCACCATGTGTCTTACAGGCACACTCTCCCATGGTACATCATCACCATGTGTCTTACAGGCACACTCTCCCATGGTACATCACCACCATGTGTCTTACAGGCACACTCTCCCATGGTACATCACCACCATGTGTCTTACAGGCACACTCTCCCATGGTACATCACCACCATGTGTCTTACAGGCACACTCTCCCATGGTACATCATCACCATGTGTCTTACAGGCACACTCTCCCATGGTACATCACCACCATGTGTCTTACAGGCACACTCTCCCATGGTACATCACCACCATGTGTCTTACAGGCACACTCTCCCATGGTACATCACCACCATGTGTCTTACAGGCACACTCTCCCATGGTACATCACCACCATGTGTCTTACAGGCCCACTCTCCCATGGTACATCACCACCATGTGTCTTACAGGCACACTCTCCCATGGTACATCACCACCATGTGTCTTACAGGCACACTCTCCCATGGTACATCACCACCATGTGTCTTACAGGCACACTCTCCCATGGTACATCACCACCATGTATCTTACAGGTGAGCACATGAAGGTGAACACATCTAGGTGAGCACATCTAGGTGAGCACATCTAGGTGAGCACATCTAGGTGAGCACATCTAGGTGAGCACATCCAGGTGAGCACATCTAGGTGAGCACATCTAAGTGAGCACATCTAGGTGAGCACATCTAGGTGAGCACATCTAGGTGAGCACATCTAGGTGAGCACATCTAGGTGAGCACATCCAGGTGAGCACATCTAGGTGAGCACATCTAGGTGAGCACATCTAGGTGAGCACATCTAGGTGACCACATTTAGGGGGAGCACATCTAGGTGAGCACATCTATGGGGAGCACATCTAGGTGAGCACATTTAGGGGGAGCACATCTAGGTGAGCACATCTATGGGGAGCACATCTAGGTGAGCACATTTAGGGGGAGCACATCTAGGTGAGCACATCTATGGGGAGCACATCTAGGTGAGCACATTTAGGGGGAGCACATCTAGGTGAGCACATCTAGGTGAGCACATCTAGGTGAGCACATCTAGGTGAGCACATCAACTATGCCTATAAACTTACTGTTTATAGGCATAGATGATCACCTAGATGTGCTCACCTAGACGTGATCACATATCATACCACGGTCGTGTGTAGTGATTATTTAGTGTCAGAGTGGTTGACAAATGAAATGCATTAGGAAGTAATGTGGTGGAGGCAGACTCCATACACAGTTTCAAGTGTAGATATGATAGAGCCCAATAGGCTCAGGCACCTGTACACTACCGCAAGCACAAATAGATGAGTACCTTCATGTGCTCATTTAGTTGTTCTCACTCTAATTATCAGTCTTTCATCTTGTTTATTACTTAAGTATTACTGATACCATAAGCTGTTTTTTAAATGTTCATGTTTGTTTTAGTAATGATCGCAAGGTAGGAACCCCAGTTGAAAGATTAGAGAAGACAGGTATACATCAGTATATATGACGAATACATTAGGTTAAGATTTTTCTTTTATTTAGCATACACGAATGCATATGCACATGTTGTGAGTTTAGCAACGTATGTGAATGGCGTTTTGTGAGTGTTGCAACACAGAAATGAGGTGTTGTGAGTGTTGTAACACAGAAATGAGGAGTTGTGAGTGTTGCAACACAGAAATGAGGTGTTGTGAGTGTTGCAACACAGAAATGAGGAGTTGTGAGTGTTGCAACACAGAAATGAGGTGTTGTGAGTGTTGCAACACAGAAATGAGGAGTTGTGAGTGTTGCCACACAGAAAAAACATGTTGGAACACTCACTGATTGTTAGATTTTTTTCTACGCCTACCTCCCTTAAGAGGTGGACTACAAGTTTAAAGGCTGCTCATGGCAGTTAAGCATGAGTCCAATAGAAAAAGGAAAAGCGGGAGCAAACCGCCAGGCCTCCACCACTAGAGGTGAAAACCTGTCCACAATAGGCCGCTGGCTCCTCCTAGTTAAACAGGACGTTAAAACTAATAAAGGGTAACCGACGGGTTCTCACAATCAAATATTTATATTTGATGTGGCGTTATGAATTGGAATTCGAATTCCCAAGAACAGCCGTCATATCAAGATCACATCAACATTTAATCGTAATATGCAGGGACACTGGCGGAAAAGAATGGTTGAAGGGTTGACAACAAAGACCGTTTTCTATAACATACCAATTTATTAATAACAAGAGACTAACTACTACATTACCGAGTTTACGTTACTTTAATGTCCATCCAGTGGCACGATAACAACCAGCTAAATAGCAACCCTTGCTGTGCGGCTGCATACTGAACTAACCTGAACACAGGTGTGCCCACTGATGACGCAATATTGCAAATCAAAAAAAATATCACAGACTAAGTTACACCACAGCGAGTGGTTACGTTATTGTCCATCCAGTGGCAATTGCAACACAGCTATTCAACAGCCCCTCGAGAAATGACAGCAGGCTCCATCCTGCTGACACTTCGGGCTGACAAGTGAACTAACTGAACAATGATGCCCACTGAAGACACAAGCATGCAATCAATAGTGTCACGGCTTCCCTGACAGCTTACTCTAATCACAAGCTTAAGCTAGGGTCCTCCTTCCAAACAGGAGTGACCCCCGTAACTAGGCGGGTAGTCCAATAGTGACTCCCCCTATCACAACCCAGTGTGAACACTCTTTGCAACTCCCTACAAGAAGTTGCACTGTAAACAAAGTCAGGCAAGGCGGGATTCTGGGACACAGCTCCCCAAATCCCTAAATTACTCTACTCTCGTCACCAGACGACAACCAAAAGAAATTGCCTTAATCAATTACTACATTGATTATGTGATTAATTACGTTAATTGACTGATCACAGCAGTCAGCAACAAAGTACTACGTTAATCACAAACAATTGTCTCTCACTAGACAACAACATGATGGTACTCTACGTTAATCATTAACACTTGTTTCTCTCAATATAAGTCCCCTTGTTAACAATGACTCAAACTCTTATATTACATCACACTTAACTCCTTGCAAGTATTCAGTGAGTAATTCTTAATTAAGGTCAAACGGACCACTAATTACATCCCCATTGAGTTACGTTAACTAAGCCTACCCTAACTTGGTAGTTTCTCAACAGTCGGTGTCAAAAAATTACTATAGTGAGTGTTAATTACCCTAATTAACTCCGAGCAATTAATTAACTATCACCAGGACCGATAATTAATCATCCATAAATACGTCTCACTCCGCACTGCCTAAGCAGGTCTCATCAAACACTGTGAATTCACGGGAAAGGAGTTAATTACCCCCTAATTAACATGAGTGCAATTAATCCACTGTCCTCAGACAGAATATGATTAATATAACGATTTATGCTAGCTCCATGACCTCGCTTTACCGAGTCATCTGAGTCCTGAAGACTCTAGACGTTAATTACTCCACTAATTATCATGAGCCACTAATTGCTATACCCCTGAAAGGTAATTAGTCCCGAGCAAATTACGTTAACACAAATACTGACAAACTCTGACAGATCCTCTCCCACTACGTGAATTCATGATGAGAAAGCTAATTACATAATTAGCTAGAGTGGTCAGTTAGTTGTCACACGGACAATTAATTGCTCCCGAGACGTATCTCACTCAAGCTCAACACTGTTCTCTCATAACAGCCCTCACTCACTCAACAATAAGTGTGCACCCCTTATCCAGTTAATTACCCCTATCTAATTAACTCACTGAATCCTTAAGTCCTCAACACAACTTAAAGAAACAAAGTAACCCCAGTGTTACATAGGTCACACTGCAATGGCATGCAACAACACAAATGCACTGCCCACATACGGTTGCGGCTACTGCAACTCGTTAATTACTGTGCCCACACAATAATGACATACGGTTGTGCAACAACAAGAGTATACCAATATTACTGCTCCCCCTTATCTTGCAACCGTTGCAAAGGACTACTGTGAGCACACACTTACCTCAGCAAGGCAATTAACAAATCAATTGCCTTCTCTCATTAAGAACTATGAATTCCCCTGAATAATCCTAGAGGTCCCTTAAACCCTCAACACAGCTCCCAGGGCAGCAATATCGAATAAACTGATAACAACACTGCACAAACCTGCAACATAATGATGCCGTCAGCATACCCCACATGCTAATGACATCATTAGGCAATCAGTCAGCAATCACATCTACTGACTCACCACACAACACAGTACATAAACATGCAAATGAACACAAGAAATGGCATTCACATAATCAATGAAAATTATATCACCAGGTAAATGTAACTAACTACACAGACCTCAGGGTATCCACTGACATCCCTGCAACATAATGATTATAATTTTACATGCTGGTACTCCATCGCACTAATCCAGTCTGACCGATTATATAGAATCGACAACTGGATCATTTATATGGTAAATCTCTACACTGACCGGTTACATACTCGAGTCAGTCTACACACTTATATACATTATAACTACAGTGTGGTCCCGTGTACAACATCCATCTCCAGGTACCGCCCTAGCAGTCACCTGGACGTGCCACTGACAGCTGTCACACAGCTGCTTCCCTCACTTGTAACACTTTTATTGTACTCACGGCTCCCGGGTATTTTCCACAATCCTTTTCCTGGTCACTACCTCTCTGGCTGTAAACACCTAGCTCGCTCCTCGTGCGAGGTGTGACCCTAGAATGTCCAGGGAAGGTGGCCTAACCACGTGGCCCTAATGGGTGGCCACGGGTAGCGCCTGACGTCACAGCACCCCACCCAGCTGAGCTGGTGCGCGGGGGTGGGATGGGGGGTTTGGCCGCGCGGGGGACCTGGGGGGTTTGGCCGCGCGGGGGACCTGGGTGGGTGGCCCCCCCGGGCTGCTGGCCAAGGTGGGCGGTGCGTGTGGCCACGGGCGGCCTGGGGTGGCCCCCGACTGGCTGGTTGGCGCCCACCAACATACACACGTGGATGGGAGATCACTTTACACCCCATCCTCAGCATGCTCGCTTGTACACTCGGGTGACAATGGCCGGCGGCGTCACCACATGGCGGACCCAACTCGGTGGAATACCAAGTCCAACAGGGGCCTGTAATGACACCTCACTTACACTGCCTTGATTCCACCAATTGTCCATCAACACTAGACAGGTTATTTGAACCACCTGTTACACCATGAGGCTCTGCCAGCTGCCTCATAGGTGCCCACTGTCTCTGAAGCTATCTTACTGGTCCTTCCGTACCTCATTGGCCCCAGATTTCACGCAAATTGGGCCTAGACACAACCCGGGATGGCAAGAGTGCCATCCCGCTGGACAACACGGTAACGACAGCGATTAACGGGGGTGGAGGTGGCCGACACCCACCTCCACCCAGCTACATCCTCCTCCACCTGCTACCCAGCATCATCCTCCTCAACCTGCTACCCAGCTCCAGCTGACTATTTCGCGGGCTAGGGAAACTCAAAATGTCGATATCTCCCCCCTACTTTGTCTTGACCAATCAGCAGAAAGCCAGCACACCACCATGGTGCCACTTCCAATAACAGCTGCTCGCGCCAAAACATAGCTCGGAGCAGAGGTGCCTAACCCAATCACAGGCCTCACTCACCCTCAGGCGTCCCGTGACGTCACAAGGAGGGGGAGGCCTAAAGACAGTGGCGCAATGTCTCACATGGTGGGGGGGGGGGGGGGGGCAACGTTCACCCTACTTTCCCCCCACCTCTAACGGTTTGAGAGTCAAGTACCACACATACCACTTCACTCTCACCTCTCATCCTATTTCACAGAAACAGGAAAATTTCTGTAATTCTCTCTACAGAGCAATCACAGACCTCTAGCCAGTCCCAAACAACAGTCCTTAACATAAGCTTTCATTCAACACCCCACAAGTATATGTTAGTTTGAAAGCTTCAGTTTCTAGAGTCCCTAGAGCGACTAGCCTAATCTAGAAACTAGGAAAACTAGCTGAGGGAATCTTCATTCCCTCACACAGATATTATGAAAATTATGTGGTTGCAATAAGGTATTCCTGACTGGTGAAACACTCACAACACGTTATTCCTGTGCTGTAACGTTGCACATATACCTATAACACCTATAACATGTTATTAGTATGTTGCAGTACTCACAACACATTGTTCTGCGTTATAACAATCGCAATGTGGTATTTTCTTGACATATTCACAGTATGTCATTTCTGAGTTGCAAGGTTCACAACACGCTATTTATTTTCGCATCACTCAGACTACGTTGTTGCTGTGTTGCAACACTCACACTACGTTGTTGCTGTGTTGCAACACTCACACTACGTTGTTGCTGTGTTGCATCACTCACACTACGTTGTTGCTGTGTTGCAACACTCACACTACGTTGTTGCTGTGTTGCAACACTCACACTACGTTGTTGCTGTGTTGCAACACTCACACTACGTTGTTGCTGTGTTGCAACACTCACACTACGTTGTTGCTGTGTTGCATCACTCACACTACGTTGTTGCTGTGTTGCAACACTCACACTACGTTGTTGCTGTGTTGCAACACTCACACTACGTTGTTGCTGTGTTGCATCACTCACACTACGTTGTTGCTGTGTTGCAACACTCACAACACGTTGTTGCTGTGTTGCAACACTCACACTACGTTGTTGCTGTGTTGCAACACTCACAACACGTTGTTGCTGTGTTGCAACACTCACACTACGTTGTTGTTGTGTTGCAACACTCACAACACGTTGTTGCTGTGTTGCAACACTCACACTACGTTGTTGCTGTGTTGCAACACTCACACTACGTTGTTGCTGTGTTGCAACACTCACACTACGTTGTTGCTGTGTTGCAACACTCACACTACGTTGTTGCTGTGTTGCAACACTCACACTACGTTGTTGCTGTGTTGCAACACTCACACTACGTTGTTGCTGTGTTGCATCACTCACACTACGTTGTTGCTGTGTTGCAACACTCACAGCACGTTGTTGCTGTGTTGCAACACTCACACTACGTTGTTGCTGTGTTGCAACACTCACAACACGTTGTTGCTGTGTTGCAACACTCACAGCACGTTGTTGCTGTGTTGCAACACTCACACTACGTTGTTGCTGTGTTGTAACACTCACAACACGTTGCTGTGTTGCAACACTCACAACACGTTGTTGCTGTGTTGCAACACTCACAACACGTTGTTGCTGTGTTGCAACACTCACAGCACGTTGTTGCTGTGTTGCAACACTCACACTACGTTGTTGCTGTGTTGTAACACTCACAACACGTTGCTGTGTTGCAACACTCACAACACGTTGTTGGTGTGTTGCAACACTCACAACACGTTGTTGTTGTGTTGCAACACTCACAACACGTTGTTGCTGTGTTGCAACACTCACAACACGTTGTTGCTGTGTTGCAACACTCACACTACATTGTTGCTGTGTTGCAACACTCACACTACGTTGTTGCTGTGTTGCAACACTCACAACACGTTGTTGCAACACTCACACTACGTTGTTGCTCAGTTGCAACACTCACACTACGTTGTTGCTGTGTTGCAACACTCACACTACGTTGTTGCTGTGTTGCAACACTCACAACACGTTGTTGCTGTGTTGCAACACTCACAACACGTTGTTGCTGTGTTGCAACACTCACAACACGTTGTTGCTGTGTTGCAACACTCACAACACGTTGTTGCTGTGTTGCAACACTCACACTACGTTGTTGCTGTGTTGCAACACTCACAACACGTTGTTGCTGTGTTGCAACACTCACAACACGTTGTTGCTGTGTTGCAACACTCACACTACGTTGTTGCTGTGTTGTAACACTCACACTTCGTTGTTGCTGTGTTGCAACACTCACACTACGTTGTTGCTGTGTTGCAACACTCACACTACGTTGTTGCTGTGTTGCAACACTCACACTACGTTGTTGCTGTGTTGCAACACTCACAACACGTTGTTGCTGTGTTGCAACACTCACACTACGTTGTTGCTGTGTTGCAACACTCACAACACGTTGTTGCTGTGTTGCAACACTCACAACACGTTGATGCTGTGTTGCAACACTCACACTACGTTGTTGCTGTGTTGCAACACTCACAACACGTTGTTGCTGTGTTGCAACACTCACACTACGTTGTTGCTGTGTTGCAACACTCACAACACGTTGTTGCTGTGTTGCAACACTCACACTACGTTGTTGCTGTGTTGCAACACTCACAACACGTTCTTGCTGTGTTGCAACACTCACAACACGTTGTTGCTGTGTTGCAACACTCACAACACGTTGTTGCTGTGTTGCAACACTCACAACACGTTGTTGCTGTGTTGCAACACTCACTACGTTGTTGCTGTGTTGCAACACTCACAACACGTTGTTGCTGTGTTGCAACACTCACAACACGTTGTTGCTGTGTTGCAACACTCACCCCAAGTTTTAACTGTTTCGTAATGCTATAATAATAACAGATTTTATAATATATATAAAAGTTACTAGAATTCGTAAATATTACGTGATTGAATTATTAAAATTTGATTAAATAGATGAAAAAAGTTTTAGATTAAAACTAAAGTTTTATCTGCGTAATATATGGAAAAACGGAAGCTAACATGTCATATATAGAGTTGGAACTGGTGACCGCGTGAACACCGGGTCCAACTGGTGACCGCGTGAACACCGGGTCCAACTGGTGACCGCGTGAACACCGGGTCCAACTGGTGACCGCGTGAACACCGGGTCCAACTGGTGACCGCGTGAACACCGGGTCCAACTGGTGACCGCGTGAACACCGGGTCCAACTGGTGACCGCGTGAACACCGGGTCCAACTGGTGACCGCGTGAACACCGGGTCCAACTGGTGACCGCGTGAACACCGGGTCCAACTGGTGACCGCGTGAACACCGGGTCCAACTGGTGACCGCGTGAACACCGGGTCCAACTGGTGACCGCGTGAACACCGGGTCCAACTGGTGACCGCGTGAACACCGGGTCCGACCTCCTAGTCTGGCCACGACGCTTCCTGCCTAATGAAGAACTTAACACTCATATGTTCATTCACTTCATCATACATCATCAATTGACAGTTGAGGCCTGAGAAGCAAAAATCCACGAGGAAAAACTATAAGAAAAATATGTAAGGTAAGGCAAGGTAATTATGAGGTAAAGCGCTAGGCCAGTATGCTTATACTGGCCTAGCTATGCTTATAGCTAGCTTATAAACTATGCTTATACTGGTACTCACCAAGTGCTCACCAGCACTTGGAAGGATCATTAAGATGAGCTGGGATGTGAGGACGGAGTGAAGGAACGCTGCCCAACTACTTCGACTTCGGGAAACGAACAAAAACATTTTATAAACATCAAGGATCTGAATATATTTAATCGAAGGAAACTCTACACAGTTGTTCTCTAGAATTCTATAAGGTATATCAAGGTATACACTTAGTACTTAATAAATATAAAAAATTCGGGACAGGTTGTTTAATGGCATTGATGTGCTCACCTAGGTGTGCTCACCTAGATGTGCTCACCTAGATGTGCTCACCTAGGTGTGCTCACCTAGATGTGCTCACCTAGATGTACTCACCTAGATGTGCTCACCTAGATGTGCTCACCTAGGTGTGCTCACCTAGGTGTGCTCACCTAGGTGTGCTCACCTAGATGTGCTCACCTAGATGTGCTCACCTAGGTGTGCTCACCTAGATGTGCTCACCTAGATGTACTCACCTAGGTGTGCTCACCTAGATTTGCTCACCTAGGTGTGCTCACCTAGATGCACTCACCTAGATGTGCTCACCTAGATGTACTCACCTAGGTGTGCTCACCTAGATGTGCTCACCTAGATGTACTCACTTAGGTGTGCTCACTGTTACGGACCCGAGCCCAACGTCGTAGCACGGAGCTGTGACGACAACGCCATCTGTGAGTCGGCTCCCGAAACCCCCTCCAAATGGGCGGCGCCATCTAGCGAGGGCGGGATATACTGGCCACAGGGGCTGGTTTCCCGTCTTAATCAGCTCGTGACATAGCCGCTGCTGACCTCTAGTGAGGTGGTGCTTAGACAGCAACGCCATCTATGGAGAGGATAGGTGGACGTTTGTGTCTAAGCCTGTAAGTGAGGTGCCCTAGAGTGTCCCTAGTACTGATGACGTGTCTTGATTACAGAATCGACCTGGGACTGCTGTATTGGACAATGGGGCAGTCTACCCAAGGCAGCCATAGTCTCTCCACGTGTTTGCTGCAGAAACTGTGAGTCACCCCCTGGACGAACACTGTTGAGTGTGTTAGCCTGCCTGTGACGTGGCAGTACCAGGAATCGTCTTATCTGGGGGCTGGCTGGTGGGAGAGACTGGCCACTGTGGTGCAGAGAGAGGAGAGTGATCTGCGGAATCACACGAGGCTCCTGCCTAGGGCTCGCAGCCCTAGTATCGATCGTGGAGTGGCCTACACAGCGGAGCTGATCGGAACCTGCCAGTTACAGGCTGGATTTGTGGTTGGAGGCTTCCACGACGGTGCACCCAGTGGGACTGTGATTTGGCTGGCCTGTGGCCGGGGTAGATTCGCCGAGAGAATCTGAGGATTCATCGTGGGCCACGACGAAGAGAACCAGAGCTACTCATCTTGAGCACCGTGGAGCATCCTGTGTCTTCAGAGGAAGACAATTCTGTACATTAGAGTGTATTTATAACCCCGTGTGACTGATTGCTATTTATTTATGGTGGTGGTGAAATAATATATTTAAATTAGTGCATTTGTATCCCTTCCCCTTTAATTTACTTGCGTTACGGAACACACCCCTTGAAAGCCACTACTAACTTGGGGCCGGATTCCCAAATTCTAATAACACCAGAAAAGAACCCGGTTACGCCCCAGTAGGGCCGTAACACTCACCTAGATGTGCTCACCTAGATGTGCTCACCTAGGTGTGCTCACCTAGATGTACTCACCCTAGTTATCAGTGTTAAATATTATCGAAAATTATAGCTGATTTTTTACTTTCAATTTAATTTTCTAGTAATGATCACATAGCAGGAATTTTATCTGTATGATTAGAAAAAATAAAATACAGTGTATTTGGCGTTTATGGGTTTAATTTTTATTTTACTTCTAGTTCACTGCAGGTACAAAAAGAAAGAAGCAACAGATCGATGGAACTTGACGTCATAGTGTGTTCAAACTCATAAGATTCCAATTCTTGCCCTAAACTTTTAACAAAAAAGTCCCTCAAGTTATTTTTCTATTTTGAAGACTTCAAACAATTTATAATAATAGCTACGGTAATTATGGTAATATTCTGTCAATAGTTGAGGCATTAAGGTAATATTTATGGTAAAGACTTGTATATTCCTTTTGTGTACAGAGGAAATATTGGTATATTTCTAACACAATCTCACGGGAGTCATTATATTATTGATTATATTTCTCTATTGATGCTTGAGAAAAGGAATATATAATGAGAACGGAGTTATGAACGATAATCTACTTGCACACAAACAACATATATTGAGACATTCACACATGTTGTGAGCTTCACAACAACAACGGAATAGCGTGTTGTGAGCGTTGCAATACACGAGTGAGTTGTTATTGTTGCAACACAGAAATAATGTGTTGTGAGTGTTGCAACACATGACTAACATATTTGTTGTGAGCGTTGCAACAAAAAATAATATACTGTGAGAGTAACATCACGTTATTTCTGTGTTGCAATGGTGCAACACTCGCCACATAATATCCCTGTGTTGCATCATTCAAACCCCATTATTTCTGTGTCGCAACACGTTATTGCACGCAACATGCCTGTCCGTTGCACGTAACATTCAAAACACGTTATTCCTGTCCGCTGCAACACTTACAACACATTATTACTGTGTTGCAGCGTTCATAATACTTTATTTCTGCGTTGCATTATTCACAACACTTTTGTTCCATGGTGCAAAACTCACAACTTACCACTCCTGTGTTGCAACACGCACAACGGGTTATTTGTGCGGTGTAACTCTCACAACACGCTAATCTTGTGTTGCAATGATGTAACACAACACTCCCAATCTATAATTTATGTGTGCAACACTTACAGAACATCATTTCTGTGTTGCAGTAGTCACGAAATGGCATTAAGGTGTTGTAACACTCACAACACGTTATTCCTGTGTTGCATCGCTGCATCACTCACAACATGTTATTGCTGTGTTTCAACACTCATAAGACGTTAGCAATGTGATGCAACACTCGATTCGTTTTCCCATCAAGCGTTAAACGTTGTATTCTTCCCTGGTAATTACAGACCTATCAGTCTCGTGTCATGCACTTGCAAGATGCTTGAAAGGATCATCCTAAACCGACTGTTGCACAAAATAGGCAGGTTAGGGGAGGGGGTCAATGGATTTGTTAAAGGATGGAGCACAGCAAATTGTATAGTTAATTACTTGTATTGTATACATAATTACAAATTGTATAGTTAATTACATGGCCGAAACGCTTTGCGTAATAGTGGCTTTAAGCATTGTATGTACTAGCCCTAACTATAAATCCATCACTCTTTGTAAAATCTTTTGTATGTATGTACCTTACCTAAATAAACATTTGATTTGATTTGATTTGATTACTTGTCTAATGCCACGGCTAGGTACTCTGTATTTGTTGACATCAAAGGAGCCTTCGACAAAGCACAGGAGATTGCGATCCTGGACGAGCTTGCATGCATGGGTGTCAAGGGGAGACTCATGAAATGGGTTGAAGACTACCTCACAGGAAGGAAAGCCAAGGTTTGCTTCAATGGAGCAGTCTCCAGAACAATGAATATGGAACTCGGGACCCCCCAAGGCGGAGTCTTAAGCCCTACACTATTCAATGTACTTATGAACGCCATTGCAAATATTGATTTTCCGGAAGGAACACAACAAGTGGGATATGCAGATGATGTCCTAATACAAGCTCCCACCTTGGGAAAAATTGAACAGTCCATTGAACTCCTTGGAAGGAAATGTATTGAGCTCGGTTTCACTCTCTCCACAAACAAGACGAAGGCATACTCCCATCACAAGCGGAGAGCAAATGAAAAACTGCAAATTAATGGTGTAACACTTGAATGGGTTGACCACTATCGGTACCTTGGCGTCACTATCGGCTCTAACAAGGGAAAGAAAGAGGAGCTCAATCAACTCATAGGAACATGCAAAAGTCGACTCAGGGCACTGAAAGCTATGACCTGGAATGGACATGGAGCCTCTATTGCCATGCTTAAAATGATGTACACAGCCTATGTGCGCTCTGTCATAGACTATGCCGCACCAGTTCTGTGCACCTACTCCCAAAGCGATATGAAAAGGCTTGAAAGCATTCAAAATGAAGCCATGATAATCATTCTTGGAGTTTCAAGGACTGCCAAAACGTCTAATCTACGAGAGGAGTAGTCCCTTCCCTGTGTTAAAAGCAAAATTCAGGAGCTGAATGCTAAGCTTGCAATTAGGATAGCCAGAGATCCCCATTACAATGATATTGCCAAGAAAAAACTGAGCTCTGTGCTACTTTCAGGGGAAAACAGGAGAAGCAAAAAATGGCATCACAGAGCAGTCTGCTACCTTGAAGAGCTTCACCTGCTTGAGCAAGCCCGTGAGCTCCTGCCTGTAGAGAGGTTACCTCCCTGGGAGGATGACTCATGCAAGATCATCATCAATGAAATGGCAATGAAAAAATCCAACATGATACCACAAGAAATGAGGCACAAGTATCTCGAGGAAATTTATAAAGAAGCCGGAGATGAACTAGATCAAATCTACACTGACGGGTCATGTAATCCTGTCAATGGCAGGGCTGGTGCAGCATACACGGTAATCAAGGATAATACTTTCCAACGCAGAAATGAAGAAAAAGCACGTATTGAGAACTATGCCTCTTCAAGCAAGCAGAGCTAACTGCCATTGTTATGGCGTTAAGGTGTCTTGAACGGAACACTAATGGTGCAGTGATTTGCACCGATTCAAAAGCAGCACTGCAAAGCCTAAGTAAAAATCAGGCAGAAAATCTTGCAATAGTCGCTGAAATTAAGAGAGCTGTGAGAGTACTTACCAATCAGGGAAGAGTCATCAAGTTTCTGTGGATCCCCTCCCATGTTGGAATATATGGGAATGAACGAGCAGATGTGCTGGCTGCTGAAGGCGCTGAAGGAGACCATATTGAATACTTCATACCCAAGACTCAACTACAAATTAGAGATATTATCAGGCAACATCACCGTGACAAGGTAACTGAGGAAAGGAGGATAGAAGCACAAACCAGTGAATCTGTACGATGGTACAACATGGTTGCAGCTGGCAATCCCAATCATTATGGCCGAAGAGGAGGACGACGAGGGAGAGAATCAGTAATAGCGAGAATCCGTCTTGGATACAAATATCCATGGAGATTTGGAATGGAAACAACAGTTGATCAGCGAAGTTGCAGAATCTGTGGTGAGAGTGATGGACACCGCCTTGACCACTATCTACGTGAATGTGAACACCTGAGAGACATTAGGAATATGTGTAGAATAATAAACCACACATTGTTTGAGTTAGGAAAACACTATTTGTCAAATATTGATACTGTTCTTAAAAGATTTCCCCATTTTGCACCCGTAAGATAACGTAAGCTTTTAAGGGTTGATAAATGTTAATCTTCTTGTTTGAGGAGCTGTTCACTTGAGACAGTTAAGCAAGTCCCAGCTGTGTCTGGGTACAAGTGACAGGATGAACAACCCAACGGGTTTTCTTCCTATTGGGGAGTGTTGTACATTCTGCTATGGCGGTGTGTCCACTCACAAGATGAGTGGCGCTGCCCAATAAACTCGCCCCTCGGGGCAAAATTTAAAAATTTAAATTTGCACCATATAAATTGTTGATTGCTAATATGTAAATTACAAATGATAAGAGATTGAAAAGATAGATAAAAGGTGATGGAAAAATACTGTTATAAATAGATAAATAGAAAATAATTAATATAACGGGAAAGAATATATAAATTATATGCAAATGAATAGTTATTAAAGATGGTTAAGTGTATAAATACAAGTGATTAACAATCTAAAAATGTGAATGGATTAATAAATACATGAGGATTAAAATACTAATTTAAATGAGATAAATATATTTTTTTTTTTGAGATATATACAAGAGTTGTTACATTCTTGTAGAGCCACTAGTATGCGTAGCGTTTCGGGCAGGTCCCTGGAATACGATCCCCGCCGCGAAGAATCGTTGTTACAACCAAGTACACATTTTACTGTTGCGTTAAACAGAGGCTACAGTTAAGGAATTGCGCCCAGTAAATCCTCCCCGGCCAGGATACGAACCCATGACATAGCGCTCGCGGAACGCCAGGCGAGTGTCTTACCACTACACCACGGAAATACGTAAAAGGTGCTGGAATAGATCCATAAAAAGTGAATAAATATTAAAGGGATTAAATAGATGAAAAAATAGGACTCAATAATTCCAACTAGAGTGTTATTTGGGTAATATATTAAAAAGGAAGTTCCGGTCAAGTGGTCGAACTGGTGACCTCGTGAACACCGGGTCTAACCTCCCAGTCTGGCCACGACTCTTCCTGCTTAATGAAGAACTCAACAGTCATACATTCATCCACTTCATCATACATCATCAACTGACATCTGAGGCGTGTGAAGGAGAAAGTCGGGAAGGAAAATTAATCTTTATGAGAAGAGGATGTAAGGTAAGGTAAGGAAATGATGAGGTGAAAGCGCCAGGCCAGTATGAATATATAACACTTGGAAGGGACATTAGGATGGGCTGGGATGTGAGGACGGAGTGAAGGAACGGTGCTCAACCTCTTGGACCTTCGGGAATCGAACAGAAAACATACTTTATAGACATCATAAATTTCAATAAAATTAAACAAAGTGAACTGTACGAAGTTATTAAGGTTTATCTGGGAGATATTCTACTTAGTATTTATTTAATCAACAAATAATATGTTTACATTGGTTGTTTATGGACATACAAGTAATTATGGTAATATTATAGTAATAGTTCAGGTAATTATGGTAATATTATAGTAATAGTTCAGGTAATTATGGTAATATTAAAGTAATAGTTCAGGTAATTATGGTAATATTATAGTAATAGTTCAGGTAATTATGGTAATATTATAGTAATAGTTCAGGTAATTATGGTAATATTATAGTAATAGTTCAGGTAATTATGGTAATATTATAGTAATAGTTCAGGTAATTATGGTAATATTATAGTAATAGTTCAGGTAATTATGGTAATATTATAGTAATAGTTCAGGTAATTATGGTAATATTATAGTAATAGTTCAGGTAATTATGGTAATATTATAGTAATAGTTCAGGTAATTATGGTAATATTATAGTAATAGTTCAGGTAATTATGGTAATATTATAGTAATAGTTCAGGTAATTATGGTAATATTATAGTAATAGTTCAGGTAATTATGGTAATATTATAGTAATAGTTCAAGTAATTATGGTAATATTATAGTAATAGTTCAGGTAATAATGGTAATATTATAGTAATAGTTCAGGTAATTATGGTAGTATTATAGTATTCGTGAAGGTAATTATCCTGTTGTTGTCAATATCTTACGACAGTTAAAATGTTTTTGATTACATAACTTTATTGACTCAAGAAATTAAAGAATCGTGAATGAAAACAGGACTGAAGTTAAAACTTGTCATATTCATGTCCAAAATACACAGATTTAAAACTAACGCACACAGACATGTTGTTAGTGTTGCAACGCTCAGGAACGGCATGTTTTGGGTGTTGCAACACAGGAATAAGGTGTTGAGAGTCTTGCAACACTGAAATAAGAAGTTATAAGTGTTGGAACACAAGAAGGAGGTGTTGCGAGTGTTGCAAAACAGAACTTGTTGTGAGTGTTGAGCAAAATTTATCAATTTTGTGAGTGCAAAAACAACCACTGCGCCACGGGGATTGTTATTAAAGTTATAGTTAAGGTAATTATGGTCAATTCCTTTCAATATGTTACGGCATTTAACATATTTTTCGTTATATTTCTTTACTGATGCTAGAGAGGAAAGAATCCTGAATGACAACCTTGCTGTAAATGACAGTCCAAATATAGAGAAGGAAACATACACAGACATAACACGAGTGCAAATGTGAGTGTTGCAACGGAAAGGAATACCGTGTTATGAGTGTTACATCACAGGAATGAAGTGTTGCAACACAGGAATGAAGTGTTGTGAGTGTTGCAACACAGAAATGAAGTGTTGTGAGTGTTATATCACACGAATGAAATGTTGTGAGTATTACATCACAGGAATGAAGTGTTGTGAGTGTTGCAACACAGGAATGAAGTGTTGTGAGTGTTACATCACAGGAATGAAGTGTTGTGAGTGTTACATCACAGGAATGAAGTGTTGTGAGTGTTGCAACACAGAAATATCAAATTGTGAGTGTTGTAAAATATAAATAACGTGTTGTGAGTGATGCAACACCGAAATAAAATATTGTGATTGTTCAACTGCAGAAATAAAAAAAAATTGTTTTGCAACAAAGAAAATAACGTATTTTGAGAGTTATAACCCAGAATAATGTATTGTGAGTACTGCAATACAGTAATAACATGTTGTAGGTGTCACAACGTTGCAACACAAGAATAACGTGTTGTGAGTGTTGCACCAGTATGGAATAATTTATTGTAACACATAATTACCGTGTTGTGAGTGAGTGTTGCATCATATTTTTTTGTGATGCAAAACTCGCAACACGTTATTTCTGTCCTGAAATACTTGCTATACTTTATTTCTTAGTTGTAACGCAGACAACAAGTTATTTATGTTTGGCAACACAATGTTATTGTTGTATTGCAACACCCACAATGTTATTGTTGTATTGCAACACCCACAATGTTATTGTTGTTTTGCAACACTCACAATGTTATTGTTGTATTGCAACACCCACAATGTTATTGTTGTATTGCAACACTCACAATGTTATTGTTGTATTGCAACACTCACAATGTTATTGTTGTATTGCAACACTCACAATGTTATTGTTGTTTTGCAACACTCACAATGTTATTGTTGTATTGCAACACCCACAATGTTATTGTTGTATTGCAACACTCACAATGTTATTGTTGTATTGCAACACTCACAATGTTATTGTTGTATTGCAACACTCACAATGTTATTGTTGTATTGCAACACTCACAATGTTATTGTTGTATTGCAACACTCACAATGTTATTGTTGTATTGCAACACTCACAATGTTATTGTTGTATTGCAACACCCACAATGTTATTGTTGTATTGCAACACTCACAATGTTATTGTTGTATTGCAACACTCACAATGTTATTGTTGTATTGCAACACTCACAATGTTATTGTTGTATTGCAACACTCACAATGTTATTGTTGTATTGCAACACTCACAATGTTATTGTTGTACTGCAACACTCACAATGTTATTGTTGTATTGCAACACTCACAATGTTATTGTTGTATTGCAACACTCACAATGTTATTGTTGTTTTGCAACACTCACAATGTTATTGTTGTATTGCAACACCCACAATGTTATTGTTGTATTGCAACACTCACAATGTTATTGTTGTATTGCAACACTCACAATGTTATTGTTGTATTGCAACACTCACAATGTTATTGTTGTATTGCAACACTCACAATGTTATTGTTGTATTGCAACACTCACAATGTTATTGTTGTACTGCAACACTCACAATGTTATTGTTGTATTGCAACACCCACAATGTTATTGTTGTATTGCAACACTCACAATGTTATTGTTGTATTGCAACACTCACAATGTTATTGTTGTATTGCAACACTCACAATGTTATTGTTGTACTGCAACACTCACAATGTTATTGTTGTATTGCAACACCCACAATGTTATTGTAGTATTGCAACACTCACAATGTTATTGTTGTATTGCAACACTCACAATGTTATTGTTGTATTGCAACACTCACAATGTTATTGTTGTATTGCAACACTCACAACATATTATTACTATTTTATAATAATATAATAATAATATATATTATAATATGTGAAAGTTGCAAGAATCGATATATAAAACGTGATTGAAAATATAAAATATGATTAAATAGATGACAAATATTATTGAACTAACACTAAAGTATTTTGTAGCCAATATATGGGAAAAAGGAAGACTAAACCGAGAGTTCGAACTCTCGGCAGTTAACACCCCGGTGTTAACACCCGAACACCCCGGTGTTAACACCCGAACACCCCGGTGTTAACACCCCGAACACCCAGGTGTTAACACCCTGAATACCCCGGTGTTAACACCCCGAACACCCCAGTGTTAACACCCTGAACACCCCGGCGTTAACACCCTGAACACCCCGGTGTTAACATCCTGAACACCCCGGTGTTAACACCCTGAACACCCCGGTGTTAACATCCTGAACACCCCAGTGTTAACACCCTGAACACCCCGGTGTTAACACTCTGAACACCCCGGTGTTAACACCCTGAACACCCCGGTGTTAACACTCTGAACACCCCGGTGTTAACACCCTGAACACCCCAGTGTTAACACCCTGAACACCCCGGTGTTAACACCCTGAACACCCCGGTGTTAACACCCCAGTGTTAACACCCTGAACACCCCAGTGTTAACACCCTGAACACCCCGGTGTTAACACTCTGAACACCCCGGTGTTAACACCCTGAACACCCCGGTGTTAACATCCTGAACACCCCAGTGTTAACACCCTGAACACCCCGGTGTTAACACTCTGAACACCCCGGTGTTAACACCCTGAACACCCCGGTGTTAACACTCTGAACACCCCGGTGTTAACACCCTGAACACCCCAGTGTTAACACCCTGAACACCCCGGTGTTAACACCCTGAACACCCCGGTGTTAACACCCCAGTGTTAACACCCTGAACACCCCAGTGTTAACACCCTGAACACCCCGGTGTTAACACCCTGAACACCCCGGTGTTAACACCCTGAACACCCCAGTGTTAACACCCCGAACACCCCGGTGTTAACACCCCGAACACCCCGGTGTTAACACCCTGAACACCCCGGTGTTAACACCCTGAACACCCCGGTGTTAACACCCTGAACACCCCGGTGTTAACACCCTGAACACCCCGGTGTTAACACCGGGGTGTTCACGGGGTCGGACAGCGTGAACACCTTGTCCAACTGGTGACCGCGTGAACACCGGGTCCAACTGGTGACCGCGTGAACACCGGGTCCAACTGGTGACCGCGTGAACACCGGGTCCAACTGGTGACCGCGGGAACACCGGGTCCAACTGGTGACCGCGTGAACACCAGGTCCAACTGGTGACCGCGTGAACACCGGGTCCAACTGGTGACCGCGGGAACACCGGGTCCGACCTCCCAGTCTGGCCACGACTCTTCCTGCTTAATGAAGAACTCAACAGTCATACATTCATCCACTTCATCATACATCATCAACTGACAACTGAGGCGTGAGAAGACAAAATCAGGAAGGAAAAGTCTCTGAGGAAGCGAGGTAAGGTAAGGTAATTATGAGGTGAAAGTACTAGGCCAGTATGATTATACAACACTTGGAAGGGATATTAAGATCATCTGGGATATATAAGGACGAAGTGAAGGAATGGAAAGCTAACACTTGGACCATCGGGGATCGAACGCGGACCTTGCAAGAAGCGGGAGGACGGAATGGAGTAACGGTGCCCAATCACTGGGACCATCGGATATCGAACACAAGAGTATTTTATCTGCAGCACAGATCTTATAAATTTAAGCAAACTGAAGTGTACACAAATGTTCTCACCAGTTCTTTATGGCATATAAATTAGTTATTGAACTTGGTATTTATCTAATAAAATATTAGTTTTTGCACAAGCTGTTTATAGGCATAGATGTTCACCTAGATGTACTCACCTAGACGTGATCACCTGGATGTGCTGCCTTAGATGTTCTCACTCTAATAATCAGTCTTGCATCTTGTTTAAAGCTAAAGTATTACTGATTCATTAAGCTTATTTTGTAGTGTTCAAGTTTGTTTTAGTAATGATGGCAAGGTAGGAACCCCAGTTGAATGATAAGAGAGAAAAGGGATACATTAGTATAGTTGACGAATAGATTTGATTAAGATTTTTCTTTTGGCTGGCCACAAGTGTTTAAAACCCAGAACAAAAACAGATCTGTGGAACATGACTTTATAATGTGTTTCAAATTATAAGTTTCAAATTCTTGCCCTAAACTTTGTCAAAAGATTTTCATGAAGTTATCTTTCTATATTGAAGACCTTGTAAATTTGTTCTTAATGACATATAAATTATGTGCATTCACTAAATTGTTTATTATAGCAATAGTTAAGGAAATTATGGTAAATTCATTTCTACATATTTTTTGCTATAATTCTTTATTGATTCAAGAGATTGATTGGTTGTGATTTTTGCAACGTAAAGGAATAGCGTTTTGTAAGTGTTGCAACACAGGAATGAGGTGTTGTGAGTGTTACTTCACAGGAAGGATGTGCAATCGTGAGGTTATTTTGAGATGATTTCGGGGCTCAGCGTCCCCGCGGCCCGGTCCTCGACCAGGCCTGGATAACAGGGTCATCAGGGTGAAAGAAAACCTCTGCCCATTTGTTTCCGCCTCCTCCGGGGCTCGAACCTGGAACCTCGGGACAACGAATCCGAACCTCTGTCCGCTCAGCTGTCAGGCCCTTGTACTTGGTACCCAAGAACTTGAACCATCGGGGATCGAACACAAACGTATTTTACAAGCAGCACAGATCTAATAAATTTAAGCAAACTGAAGTGTACACAGTTGTTCTCACCAGTTCTTTAAGGTCATTATTGTCAATACCTTTCAAGAAGTTACGGCATTGAACACACTTTTTATTATATTTCTTTATTGAAACTGGAGAGGAAAGAATCCTGAATGACAACCTTGATGGAAGTGAAAGTCTTCATATAGAGAAACAAAAATACACAGACATAAGACGAATGCACACATGTTGCGAGTGTTGCAACACAGGAATAGCGTGTTGCGAGTGTTCCGGCACAGATGTGAGATGTTGTGAGTTTCGAAAAAATCTAGTTGTATATGTTGAAATTCTCACAACACGTTATTTCGACGTTGCAACTCTCATAACATTTTATGTATGCGCTGCAACACTAACAACACGATAGTATTGTGTTGCAAAACTTAAACACATCATTACTTAACACTCGCATACTTTGCAATACTTTGAACACTTTATTACTTAATATTAATACTCGCATACTTGCCTACTTAATACTTTCTATTTGACAGTAATTAAGTAGACATAATTACTTTCATGGAAAGTAATTATTAAACGTGATTTAATAAATAAATCTATGTCGTTGAATAGTTTATAATGTGATTAAGAATATAAATACAGGTTAATAAGTATCTAAGAAATTTGAATGGATTAATAAATACTTTTTATTATTAATTTTGTAAAAAATTTAAAAATTAATATTTTTTATATGATAACTAGATATATAGAAGTTGTTGGAATAGATAAATAAAAATAATAAACATTAAAGGGGATTAATTAGATGGATAAATAGGACTCAATAATTAATTCCAGCTAAAGTATTTTTTGGGCAATACATGAAAAAAAAGGAAGATGGCGTATGGTGGCTCGAACTGGTGACCTCGTGAACACCGGGTCCGACCTCCCAGTCTGGCCACGACTCTTCCTGCTTAATGAAGAACTCAACAGTCATACATTCATCCACTTCATCATACATCATCAACTGACAATTGAGGCGTGTGAAGGAGAAAGTCGGGAAGGAAAATTAATCTTTATGAGAAGAGGATGTAAGGTAAGGTAAGGAAATGATGAGGTGAAAGCGCCAGGCCAGTATGAATATATAACACTTGGAAGGGACATTAGGATGGGCTGGGATGTGAGGACGGAGTGAAGGAACGGTGCTCAACCACTTGCACCATCGGGGATCGAACGCCGATCTTGCATGAAGCGAAAGTATGGAGAGAAAAAACGGTGCCCAATCACTTGGACCTTCGTGGATGGAACAGAAAACATATTTAATAGACACCATAGATCTCAATAAAATTAGACAAAGCGAACTCTACAAAGTTACTTTCTCCAATTCATTTGGAAATATCTGAGTTATTCTACTTAGTATTTATTGAATAAATAAATAATTTGTTAGCATAGGTTATTTATGGGCATATATTACCAGCTTCAACACCCTAATAAACATTGGTTCAATTTACTTAACACTTAAGTGTTATTGAGACCTAAAGATGATTTGTACATTTTATCATGATTAAGTAATGAACGCAAGGCAGAGAAAAAGTGAATATCAAGTGTATATCACGCATAGATCAGATAAGAATTTTCTTATCTTAGGTTTCAAATGTTTGCCCGAAGCTTAAATAAAAATGTCTTGAAGTTATTTTTTGTATATTGAGGACTTCAGATAACTGAACAAATAAAGATAATGTGATAAAAAAGAGAAAATATAAAACTTGCTTAAATTGATAAATAAAACGTGATTGAACATATAAAATTTGATTAAATAGATGAAAAATAGTATAGGATTAAAATTAAAGTATTTTGTAGACAATATATGACAAAAAAGGAAGCTATGAAGATATATTAGTGAGTTGGAACTGGTGACCGCGTGAACACCGGGTCCAACTGGTGACCGCGTGAACACCGGGTCCGACTTCCCAGTCTGGCCACGACTCTTCCTGCTTAATGAAGAACTCAACAGTCATACATTCATCCACTTCATCATACATCATCAACTGACAGTTGAGGTCTGAGAAGGAAAAATCTGCGAGGAAAAAATCTGAGGAAAAGGTGTAAGGTAAGACAGGGGAATTATGAGGTGAAAGTGCTTGGCCAGTATGCCTTTATAACACTTGGAAGGGACATTAGGATGAGCTGGGATGTGAGGACGGAGTGAAGGAACGCTGCCCAACCATTTCCACCTTCGAGGATCGAGCATAAACATATTTTATACACACAGCAAAGATCTGAGTATATTTAATCGAAGTAAACTGTATACAGTTGTTCTCTGGAATTCTTTACGGTATATCAAGGTGCTATTTAACTTGGTATTTAACAAATTAATAATTTTTGAGACGTTGTTTAAAGGCATCGAAGAACTCCCCTAGATGTGCTCACCCTAGTTATCAGCGGTAAGTATTACCGAGAGGTAAAGCTGATTTTGAACTGTTCAATTTGTTTTTCTCCTAATGATCAGGTTGCAGAATTTTATCTGTATGATTAAAAAAATTGTGTATTTGCAGATATTTATAATAACAGTGTATTTGGCGTATATATGTTTCATTTTTAATTTACTTTTAGTTCTCCGTAAGTACTGAAAGAGAAAACCAACAGATGGATGGAACTTGATTTTATAGTGTTTAAACTCATGTGATTCATATATGTGAGAGTGTGTCTCTCAAGATTCTCCCACAGCTGACTTGAAATGGCTCATTACAGTGCACTGATCTTGTGCACACGCCTATCTCTCTTAACCCTGGATAGTGACCTGGCATGTTGGGTATCTCCAGAATGCCCACTTAACCAGGAACACGGCTTTTGACACTGTCAACCACCAAAACCTTCTTCTTAAATTACATCATTATGGAGTCAGAGGACACTCCCTGCAATACCTCAAATCTTATCTTACTGACAGGCTCCAGTATGTTTCTGTGAATAATACAATTTCTCCCACCCTACCCATCAACATTGGTGTTCCTCAGGGCAGCATACTTGGCCCTCTCCTCTTTCTCATCTACATTAATGACCTTCCAAATGCCTCCCAACACCTCAAACCAATTCTATTTGCTGACGACACAACCTTCATTTACTCCAGTCCTGACCCCCTTGCTCTAAATGCCACAGTAAATACTGAACTAGAGAAAGTCCATCTTTGGCAAACTGCCAACAAACTCACCCTTAACATTGACAAAACGTTCTTTATTCTGTTTGGCAATAAATCCTCCAATCAAATAAATCTCAAAATAAACAATACCCAAATTTGTAACAAATTAGATGACAAATTCCTTGGCGTTCTCATCGACCACAAGCTGAATTTCTAGGGACACATTCTAAATATATCAAAAAAAGTTTCAAAAACTGTTGGCATTCTTTCTAAGATCAGATATTATGTACCCCGCCTTGCCCTGGTGACTCTCTATTACTCCCTCATCTATCCATATCTCAACTATGGTATTTGTGCTTGGGGTTCTACTACCCAAAATCATTTACGTCCTCTAATTACTCAACACAAAGCTGCTATTAGGACAATATCCAACTCTAGCCCCAGACATCACTCGGTACCCCTACTCAAATCTCTGAATATGTTAGATATTAAGTCACTGCACATTCTCTCATGTGTATTATACATATATAAAATGCTGAACTGTAATGCCAATCCTAACCTCAAAAGATTCATTCAAGGTTGTAACAGAACCCATGAGCACCACACCAGAAATAAATACAGTTTTGATATTCCTAGAGTACGACTTAATCAAACTAGAAATGCTCTTCAAATCAAGGGACCCAGAATGTGGAATGATCTTCCCAACCATGTTAAAGACAGTACCTCTCTCAACCAGTTTAAGATAAAAACGAAGCACTACCTAATAAATTACCTGTAACCTACCTTACCCCTCTGTTGTCAACCCATGTATGTTTTTTGTTTTGTTTTTCAAAACAACGCCGTTTGAATGAAATTGTCTGTAATAATTTGTAATTGTATTTGTGCTGCTTTTTCAGCCATGTTCCCACCTCTTTTACCTCTATTTTTATTTGTTCTCAACACATTTTATTCTTTTTACCCATTAGTATTAAGCTTTAGTCATTAATGTTTTTCCTGCCCGAAACGCTTTGCGTAATAGTGGCTTTAGGCATTGTATGTAATAGCTCTATCTATTAATCCAACAAACTTTGTAAAATTAAAATCTCTTTATGTATGTACCTTACCTAAATAAACATTTATTTTATTTATTTATATATATATATATATATATATATATATATATATATATATATATATATATATATATATATATGTATATATATATATATATATATATATATATATATATATATATATATATATACAGAGCACCACTTGGTTTTCCGAACTTTAGTTATCCGAAACTTCCAGTTTCCCGATTGGGGTTGGGGAGTCATGCTACCCGAACAAAGTTCGGGTAGGAAGGGGTCCGCCAAGCGTCACGCCGGCTTGTTGTGGTGGGTGGGAGATGGTCCAGTTTGCCCACTGTGACTTCACAGATTCACGGCCTATTATTCCTATTATTTTGAATTGCCATAAGGCTGGAATGTTCATTCTGTGCTTTTGTTTTACATATCTGCACAATCAAGAAACATCTGTGCACCATGTTGGCTCCAAATGCACGCATTGCGTCAGTGATGGCTGACCAGTGGGTGGATGGATTAGGGAGCTTAGGTGGGAGGCAGTATGAGAGAGGGGGGGAGAATTAGTCAGAAAGGGAGGGAGGGAGAGAGAGATGCTAGGAGGGAGTGGAAGGGAGAGAGAGATGCTAGGAGGGAGGGAGAGATGCTAAGAGGGAGGGGGAGGTAGGGAGAGATGCTAGGAGGTAGGCAGGAAGGGACGGAAGTAGTGAGAATTAGGGAGGGAAAGGCAGGCAGGCAGGCACAGGCAGGCAGGCAGGCTAGCTTGCAGGCAGGCTGGCAGGCAGGGCGTGAGTGGTAGTCACGCGGTTGAACCGCGTGACCTTTAAAAGAGAGTATGGGATGTAGGGGGGCGGGTGGTGGGGGCGAGACCCCCCTGCAACTGGAAATAATGAAGATGCAACTGGAGGCCCAGCTGCGACGAGAGGAGAGAGAAGCGCAAATGCAGCGAGAGGAACGTGCGGCTGAGCTGCAGCGAGAGGAGCGTGAGCGAGAGGCACGGCTGCAGTGAGAGGAGTGTGAGCGAGAAGCACGGCTGCAGCGAGAGAAGCGTGAGAGAGAAGCTCGGCTGCAGCGGGAAGAAGGAGAGAGACAACTGCGACTGGAGGAGATAAAGGCAAAGAAAGAAGTCGAATTGCGTCGCGTTGAGCGTGGTCTGCCCTCACTACCTGCACGGCGAGATGACCTCAAGGTAAGGGAACGTGACTTACCTACGTTCGAACCACAAGAAGCTGAGGCGTTCTTCGAACACTTTGAACGGATAGCAACTCTGAAGGAGTGGCCAGAAGATGATTGGGCTGCTCTGGTCCAGGGCAGGTTGACTGGTGAGGCCCGTGAAGCCTATAACATGCTGGACCTAGAGGAGTGTACTAGTTACGACGCGATTAAGAATGCGGTGCTCCACTCATCCCGGCTGACTCCGGAGATGTACCGGAAGCGGTTCAGAGAGTATACAAGAGCGTCGGGAAAGACTTACGCCGAGACCGCCAGGGATATGGAACGGAAATTCCTACGATGGTTGAAGGCGGAGGAAGCGGAGTCGGTGGATGATATCAAACGACTGATAGTGATGGAGAAGTTTATGTCAGTGCTCCATCCTGAGTTGCGAGTAAGGTTGAGAGAAGCAGGTATTAAGGACCTGAAGGCTGCAGCGGACCGAGCCGACATGCTGGAGGAGGCACTACATCTCAGAAGGGAGGGGCCGCCCAGACACTCGCCTTACCCCAGGTCAGGAGGGAACCTTAGGAGTTCAGGAGGAGCGAGGATGGGTGGGGACTCTCCCAAGAGTAGTGTACCCAATGAGGTAACCCAGTTCAAGAGCTCAAGGGACGCAGGGAGGAAGCCCCAACCTGTGAGCAATGGACCTAGCTCGGGAGCGAGTGCTGCTGCCCGGGAACCGACGACAGAGAGTCCTAGGAGGACTCAGGGAACCTCTACCATTGGTGCTACCAGGAGGACTGGTAGAGGATCGCCTAGGAGAGGCGGTTGGTGTTACAACTGTGGGGGACGAGGACACCTTGCAAGGGAGTGCGGTCGCCCCAGGCACGGTGGAAACGTGACTTTCGCGAGGATGGAAAGCGGAGAAGCCAACGATTATTCAGGTGATATGCCGGTGATGAGGGAGAAGAGGATCCACCCCTTTGTGTGTGAGGGGACGGTGAAGATAAGGGGAGCTGATCCTGTGCCAGCGAGGATGCTGAGGGACACTGGGTCCGACTTCACCCTTGTTAGTGAATCCCTCTTCCCCGAGGACTATAGAAGTTCCAGTACAGGGGAGGCCCTGATAAGGACGTTGGGGGGACAAGTGGGGATGCCCCTCCATAGGGTGACTCTTAATTCAGACTATGGTTGTCAGACTCTCTTGGCAGGGGTCTGTGCTTTACTGCCGAGGATGGACGCTCAGGTGATCCTAGGGAATGACTCCTGTGGGGGATGTGTTCTCCCGAATTTGATTAAGGGTGAGGAGTGTGTAGAGCCCTATCGACAGAGCAGCAAGACGGGCGCCAGTAGTGGCGAAATGGAAATTGCGAAAGTGGCATTTCCGGTATGCGCAGTGACGTCAGGACGAGACGTCAATGAAGGTGATGTGAGCGGATCCAGTCACGCCGAAGAGAACATGCCGGGTGACCTGGGGCTCGATCATTTGTTCCAAGAGGAGGCCAGAGGACAAGCGACAGGTGAGGAAGCGTCGGATAAGAGTGTCCAAGTTACTCTCACCAGTCCTTTAGGTATTGACCGCACCCGTCTAGGTGAGCTGCAAAAGGAAGAGTTTCCTGAGTTGGTACGGGAGGTGGAAGGAGGTCTCGCTGGACCCAAGTCACCGACTCCTTTCTTCGTGGAGAAGGGAGTGCTAATGAGGCAGTGGAGGCCGGTTAGGGAAGAAGCGGGCGATGATATGCTGAGAGTGAGGCATCAGGTGGTGGTGCCAGCTCAGTACAGATGCGCGGTGCTAAAGCTTGCACACACAGTGGATCCCGCGGGTCACTTGGGAGTAACCAAGACCTTAGGCAGGCTTCGGGAACATTTTTATTGGCCGGGCATGGACGCGGATGTAAGAAGAATTTGCAAGACGTGTTTCCCGTGCCAGAGAGCGGGGAAGAACGTCCCTGCCATCCCGAAAGCACCTTTAGTTCCAGTTCCAGCATTTGGCCAGGCGTTTGAGCGCCTAATAATCGACGTCGTGGGGCCACTACCTAAGACAAGAAAAGGGAACAATTACTTATTGACTATCATGTGTGCTTCGACGAGATTTCCAGAGGCGATCCCAGTGCGGAAGGTGACATCGAAATGCGTCATGGGACACCTTCAGCGGTTCTTTGCTTGGGTAGGTGTGCCCAAGGAGATCCAGTCCGACTGTGGAAGTGTTTTCCAGTCGAGGTGGTTTAGGCAGGCTATTGCGAGCTGGGGAATAGCCCAACTACGATCGTCTCCTTATAGACCTCAATCGCAGGGAGCGATTGAGAGGTTCCATTCAACTCTGAAGACTATCTTAAGAGTGTATTGTGCTGAACAGGGAGCGGAATGGGATGAGGCTGTCTGTCCAGCCCTGTTCGCGATCCGAGATGCTATAGTTGAGTCTCTGGGATTCTCTCCATTCCAGCTAGTGTTTGGGCACGAAGTAAGGAGCCCGTTATTGATGCTGAAGGAGCGGATGACGGCGGAGAAGATTTTAGTGACAGTGGAAGAGTATGTGCGAAGATTCCATGAACGATTGAAAACGGCGAAGGAGCTGGCTGCTGATCACTTGAAGACAGCGCAAGAGAAGATGTCGATCTGGTACGACAAGAAGGCTGTCCCAAGGGAGTTCGAGGCAGGAGCCAGAGTGATGCTGTTGCTACCTGGGAGGGGTAGAGTGACGGAATCACGCTTTGGTGGTCCATACTCGGTTGTTCGGCGTGTGGGTCCTGTAAATTATGAGATCAGCAAGCCGAATCGCCCTAACAAGACACAGGTGTGTCATATCAATCATTTAAAGCCATACTTCCCAGAGGAGCAAGAGAGTGCGGGAGTGAAGGGAGCAACACAGTCGCAAGAGGGGAAATTGGTTCTGTGTATGGAGATGGACCAAGTGTTGCCAGTGGAGGAGAGAAAGTGGGCCCGTGCCGATGCTACGCACCTGTCGAATACAGAGAGTTTGACACACCTAGGAGACAGGCTGCGTCATCTGGATAAAGAGAAAAGGAGAGAACTAGTGACCCTGATAAGAAGGAACAAGTCGCTTTTCACGGATGTGCCCCGACGGCACAAGAGTGTGGTGCACGAGGTGGACGTGTGCGGAGGAAAGCCAATCAAGCAGAGTGCTTATCGGGTGAGTCCCGAGAAGAGGAAGATCATGCGACAGGAGGTGGAATATCTGCTAGTGAATGATCTCGCTGAGCCCAGCAACGGTGAGTGGAGCTCGCCCTGTGTGCTGGTCAAGAAGAGTGACGGATCATATCGTTTTTGCACTGACTATCGTAAAGTGAATGCCATAACCGTGTCAGATTCTCACCCGATGCCCCGAATAAGTGATTGCGTCGACCAAGTAGGAAATGCAAGGTTTGTCACCAAGGTCGACCTGCTGAAAGGGTATTATCAAATCCCTTTGTCTCCGAGTGCGAGAAAGATCTCAGCGTTTGCTACTCCAGACGGATTGTACCAGTACAAAGTGCTTCCGTTTGGTATGAAGAACAGCGGAAGTTGCTTTCAGAGGATGATGAACGAAGTGCTAAGAGGGATGGAAGGCTGCGCCGTGTATATAGATGATATAGTGGTGTACGCCGATAGCTGGAAACAACACATGAATCGACTGACAGAGTTATTCCAACGGTTGGAAGAAGCGAACCTGACCGTTAATCTGGCCAAGAGCGAATTCGGAAAGGCCCGATTAGGATACTTAGGTTTCGTCGTGGGTCAAGGGGAAGTGACTCCAGTAGACCAGAAAGTGATGGCAATCAAAGAATATCCGAATCCCAGGACGAGAAAGGAATTGTTACGATATTTAGGGATGGTTGGATACTATAGAGGATTTTGCAATAACTTCTCGACAGTGGCACACCCTCTGACTGAATTGCTATCTAAGAACGTTAGATGAAAGTGGGGGGAAGCATGCCAGGAGTCCTTTGAGAAGACTAAGAAGTTGTTGACTGAAGCGCCAGTGCTGATTTCGCCTGACTTTGAGTCAGACTTTATCTTATACGTCGACGCTAGCGACGTGGGGATTGGAGCCATGTTAGCTCAAGAGAAGGACGGAGTCCACCGTCCAGTGGCATTCTACTCGAAGAAATTCGAAAAGTACCAGAGGGCTTATAGTACAGTGGAAAAGGAAGCCTTGGCCCTGATCCTGGCACTGAAGCATTTTGACATCTATGTGGGTGGAGGTACTAGACCGGTGCAAGTGTTCACCGATCATAACCCCTTGACGTTCGTGCACAGGATGAATAACACGAACCAAAGGCTGACAAGATGGGCCCTACTGTTCCAAGAGTACTGGCTAGAAATCAGGCACATTAAAGGAAGGGAGAATGTGGTGGCAGATGCCCTCTCCCGGATTTACTAACCGATATGACTCTTATTTTAAGGGGAGGGGTATGTTACGGTGCCCTCTCCTATCTCTTTCGTTTGCCTGCTTTAAGAGTCATATCAGCTCTCTCTACTGATTCTCTGAGGTTCAGGGAGTCTAATGATATATGTGGCGACCAGACCGACTGCCAGTAAAGGGAAGGAAGTTACATTATAAGTTGTAAATAAAGGGAAATTGGCGCCCTGTTATAAAATGAAAGAGTATCCCCTAATGCAGATATGACCTTTTGGAAGGGACACTAGCCGATCGCGGATTGGCCGACTTAGGTCGCGGGCGACAAATCAGGGCCTGCCATGACGTCACCGAGTGCCCCGGGTGGCGCCAACGTCAGAAGTGACCCGACCTTGGAAGCGACAGGACGCACCTCGGTCTGCTCTCCAGGATTAGAGGCTCTACAAGCCTTTCTTAGTGGATTAGTGCTGGCTATTGCAGCCCATCGGATATATTGGAGACCCCGCGCTTCTGGGAAGCAAAAGGAACCAAGTTTATTGAGCGAAAGAGGGCCAAACTTGGAAAATATTCGGCGACGACGCAGGGCGGCGACGCTGGACGTTGAGGGTCAGAAAAGGTGTGGCGGGCAAGCCTAGCTGTGACCGGGTCACATCCACTGAGGGTCTTGGAAGGACGACACCGTGCCTAGGACAAGGAGCAACGCCTTGTGGAAGGGGCGAGTGTGGGAAAAATAGTGATTAGCTCAGCGCCCATCGATGAACCAGGATTGGGGCAGCTGAATCTCAGGGATTGGAACGGCGACGGCGCGAAGGCTCCACAACACCTGAGGACCTGTGGAACGTCCTGGATCGTCAAGGATCGACCCAAGGAAGCGTGGGAACCTCACACCATCGAGGGACAGGCGTCGTGAGCCAGGAATGTAAGGTAGATCATTTTCCCTCTCATTACCCCTTGTGTGAGTAGGCTAGTTAGGCCACAATATTTGCTTAGGTATGTGGCAACAGGACTTTAATACTTTAGTAGTAGAATAGGCTGCAAGGCAGCTTGTGTCCAGGACTGTCATAGGGGACAGTGTGTATGGATGGCAGGACAGTGAAGAAGAGGCGCCGACGTGGTGAAGAGGCCCTCCTGTGAGAGTGTGGGACTCCTGTCTTTCTGCCCAGTTGAAGGAGTGTTGGAGGTCGTGGAAGAAGAGGCTGACGATCTCCAGACTTAGTATCCATATTTCCATATTCATGTATTACTTGTGATTGTGTGTGTGTTCATGTAATTTGCATCAGTAAATTCGCACATTTTATCACTGTGTTTAAGTGTGCCTCCATTTATGATATTTCTCTATGAGCATACACGAAGGTTATCATAGTACCACCTAGGGAACACTACGTTCTCTATAGCAGTTCCTATTGCCTGGAGAGTGGTAGAGACAGCACAGACTTACATAAAAGTGTACCCTTAGCCATCCGATCAGTATCGGTGTCTGAATGGTGGCAACTATTAACGAAGTGGCTAGAGAGAGGTAAAGCCACACAGACCTTCCTGGGAGAGTACCCTGGGCCAACAGTCTAATAGCAGATCTATGGGAGTAGCAATCTTCTGGCTACAAACAATATATAAATACACCCACTGAACTGCATTGCTGGGGTGCGGATATGATAACCCAGCTGGCGACCTTGCTAAGAAGAAGATAGAGAAGACAGGCGGGAAAGGAGTTCCTGCAACCCTTTTGTCTGGCAGGTAAGACTCAGGGAGGTTATGGTTATAAGGTAAGCCTGAGTCTTCCTTCACTCCCCACGGGTCTAGGCCGGAACTGTTAACAGCAGTTTCCCCGTGTTTGACTGAAGGGCTTCCAAGGTGAATCAGTGGCACCCCTTTTGTGGTGGAAGCAAAGACCTGCGGAGGTGGGCATTGTTGGTCCTCTCCTGTGTGTCCGAGGAGACTCCGGTGAATCCCGGGAGTCTGAGGGGCTGAGTATTCGGCCTTTTGAGCCCCTAGCAGCCGAGTGCTAGCAGAGCCCCGGCCCACCACCCCCCACGTGACAATAGGTAGCTCAGATTGATTGCAATGACAGCTTGAATGGTAGTTTAAGAAAAATTAATAGGCACAATACAGCATATGGCTAGCACATAAAAAACAGCAATGAACATAATGATAAAGTTGTTTGGATTAAGTACATAAAGATTGGGAGATTGGGTAACACTAGATACAGAGGAAATTTAAAGCTCATTGTAGGAAACTACGAAGATGAAATTAGGTACTTTTTGTTTTTGTTTTTAAATGAGGCAAAAGTTTGACAGCTTTTCAATTCACTAGGGAGTGAGTTAGTTAGTTAGTTAGTTCATTTATTATGCACCCCATACCCATCTTGTGGGCGGTAGTGGAAAGGGTTACAGAGGCACATAATGGGCTCAACCCCACAATTCATTTATACAATTCAATCAGAGCTTTAATATAACAATGTGCTTTAATATACCTACTTATCTCTCTCATCTCATTTTTCTCTTGTAATGTATCTTTATCATTTATCAATTCTGATTGAAATTTCCTACTTAAAATTATCTGCTAGATTAAGGACCTGCCCGAAACGCTGTGCGTACTAGTGGCTTTACAAGAATGTAAATACTGTACTATCCAATGTATTCTCACAAACCCAATGTACCTTCTTGTATATATATAAATAAATAAATAAATAAATAAATAAATAAATAAATAAATTTAGCTAAACAAGTTACAATCTTGATGAGCTAGTTACAAAATTCAATATAAGTCATCACATCAACAATGGGTTCGAGATCGACCTCAAATACAGGTTCTAAATTAAGCAACTGCCATATGTGGAGAGCTAGTGTCAAAATTTATATGTTTGTCCTGCACACCGCCCCTCATCCAGTGGGCAGCGGTGGATAGGATACAATCACTTAGTTACTACCTACAGTTAGCAAACTGGGGATATTTGACTAAAATTTCTGGTAGCAGATCATTAGGGAGTGAGTTCCATAGACTAGGTCCCTTAATTTGCATAGAGTATTTACACAGATTAAGTTAACCCTGGGGATATCAAAGAGATATATATTTCTGGTGTGGTGATAATGGGTCCTATTACATCTGTCCAGGGAGAAATTCAGAGTATGGTTTCCATTTAAGAACAGGGTTTTGTAAATGTAATTGACACAAGAGAATGCGTGGATTGAGATAATATTTAGCAAGTTAAGGGATTTAAATAAGGGAGCTGAGTATTGTCTGAAAGCAGAGTTTGTTATTATTCTGATAGCAGATTTTTGCTGGGTGATGATGGGATTAAGGTGGTAAGGGAACCTTAGGAGTTCAGGAGGAGCGAGGATGGGTGGGGACTCTCCCAGGAGTAGTGTACCCAATGAGGTAACCCAGTTCAAGAGCTCAAGGGACGCAGGGAGGAAGCCCCAACCTGTGAGCAGTGGACCTAGCTCGGGAGCGAGTGCTGCTGCCCGGGAACCGACGACAGAGAGTCCTAGGAGGACTCAGGGAACCTCTACCATTGGTGCTACCAGGAGGACTGGTAGAGGATCGCCTAGGAGGGGCGGTTGGTGTTACAACTGTAGGGGACGAGGACACCTTGCAAGGGAGTGCGGTCGCCCCTGGCACGGTGGAAACGTGGCTTTCGCGAGGATGGAAAGCGGAAAAGCCAACGATTATTCAGGTGATATGCCGGTGATGAGGGAGAAGAGGATCCACCCCTTTGTGTGTGAGGGGACGGTGAAGATAAGGGGAGCTGATCCTGTGCCAGCGAGGATGCTGAGGGACACTGGGTCCGACTTCACCCTTGTTAGTGAATCCCTCTTCCCCGAGGACTATAGAAGTTCCAGTACAGGGGAGGCCCTGATAAGGACGTTGGGGGGACAAGTGAGGATGCCCCTCCATAGGGTGACTCTTAATTCAGACTATGGTTGTCAGACTCTCTTGGCAGGGGTCTGTGCTTTACTGCCGAGGATGGACGCTCAGGTGATCCTAGGGAATGACTCCTGTGGGGGATGTGTTCTCCCGAATTTGATTAAGGGTGAGGAGTGTGTAGAGCCCTATCGACAGAGCAGCAAGACGGGCGCCAGTAGTGGCGAAATGGAAATTGCGAGAGTGGCATTTCCGGTATGCGCAGTGACGTCAGGACGAGACGTCAATGAAGGTGATGTGAGCGGATCCAGTCACGCCGAAGAGAACATGCCGGGTGACCTGGGGCTCGATCATTTGTTCCAAGAGGAGGCCAGAGGACAAGCAACAGGTGAGGAAGCGTCGGATAAGAGTGTCCAAGTTACTCTCACCAGTCCTTTAGGTATTGGCCGCACCCGTCTAGGTGAGCTGCAAAAGGAAGAGTTTCCTGAGTTGGTACGGGAGGCGGAAGGAGGTCTCGCTGGACCCAAGTCACCGACTCCTTTCTTCGTGGAGAAGGGAGTGCTAATGAGGCAGTGGAGGCCGGTTAGGGAAGAAGCGGGCGATGATATGCTGAGAGTGAGGCATCAGGTGGTGGTGCCAGCTCAGTACAGATGCGCGGTGCTAAAGCTTGCACACACAGTGGATCCCGCGGGTCACTTGGGAGTAACCAAGACCTTAGGCAGGCTTCGGGAACATTTTTATTGGCCGGGCATGGACGCGGATGAAAGAAGAATTTGCAAGACGTGTTTCCCGTGCCAGAGAGCGGGAAAGAACGTCCCTGCCATCCCGAAAGCACCTTTAGTTACAGTTCCAGCATTTGGCCAGGCGTTTGAGCGCCTAATAATCGACGTCGTGGGGCCACTACCTAAGACAAGAAAAGGGAACAATTACTTATTGACTATCATGTGTGCTTCGACGAGATTTCCAGAGGCGATCCCAGTGCGGAAGGTGACATCGAAATGCGTCATGGGACACCTTCAGCGGTTCTTTGCTTGGGTAGGTGTGCCCAAGGAGATCCAGTCCGACTGTGGAAGTGTTTTCCAGTCGAGGTGGTTTAGGCAGGCTATTGCGAGCTGGGGAATAGCCCAACTACGATCGTCTCCTTATAGACCTCAATCGCAGGGAGCGATTGAGAGGTTCCATTCAACTCTGAAGACTATCTTAAGAGTGTATTGTGCTGAACAGGGAGCGGAATGGGATGAGGCTGTCTGTCCAGCCCTGTTCGCGATCCGAGATGCTATAGTTGAGTCTCTGGGATTCTCTCCATTCCAGCTAGTGTTTGGGCACGAAGTAAGGAGCCCGTTATTGATGCTGAAGGAGCGGATGACGGCGGAGAAGATTTTAGTGACAGTGGAAGAGTATGTGCGAAGATTCCATGAACGATTGAAAACGGCGAAGGAGCTGGCTGCTGATCACTTGAAGACAGCGCAAGAGAAGATGTCGATCTGGTACGACAAGAAGGTTGTCCCAAGGGAGTTCGAGGCAGGAGCCAGAGTGATGCTGTTGCTACCTGGGAGGGGTAGAGTGACGGAATCACGCTTTGGTGGTCCATACTCGGTTGTTCGGCGTGTGGGTCCTGTAAATTATGAGATCAGCAAGCCGAATCGCCCTAACAAGACACAGGTGTGTCATATCAATCGTTTAAAGCCATACTTCCCAGAGGAGCAAGAGAGTGCGGGAGTGAAGGGAGCAACAGAGTCGCGAGAGGGGAAATTGGTTCTGTGTATGGAGATGGACCAAGTGTTGCCAGTGGAGGAGAGAAAGTGGGGCCGTGCCGATGGTACGCGCCTGTCGAATACAGAGAGTTTGACACACCTAGAAGACAGGCTGCGTCATCTGGATAAAGAGAAAAGGAGAGAACTAGTGACCCTGATAAGAAGGAACAAGTCACTTTTCACGGATGTGCCCCGTCGGCACAAGAGTGTGGTGCACGAGGTGGACGTGTGCGGAGGAAAGCCAATCAAGCAGAGTGCTTATCGGGTGAGTCCCGAGAAGAGGAAGATCATGCGACAGGAGGCGGAATATCTGCTAGCGAATGATCTCGCTGAGCCCAGCAACGGTGAGTGGAGCTCGCCCTGTGTGCTGGTCAAGAAGAGTGACGGATCATATCGTTTTTGCACTGACTATCGTAAAGTGAATGCCATAACCGTGTCAGATTCTCACCCGATGCCCCGAATAAGTGATTGCGTCGACCAAGTAGGAAATGCAAGGTTTGTCACCAAGGTCGACCTGCTGAAAGGGTATTATCAAATCCCTTTGTCTCCGTGTGCGAGAAAGATCTCAGCGTTTGCTACTCCAGACGGATTGTACCAGTACAAAGTGCTTCCGTTTGGTATGAAGAACAGTGGAAGTTGCTTTCAGAGGATGATGAACGAAGTGCTAAGAGGGATGGAAGGCTGCGCCGTGTATATAGATGATATAGTGGTGTACGCCGATAGCTGGAAACAACACATGAATCGACTGACGGAGTTATTCCAACGGTTGGAAGAAGCGAACCTGACCGTTAATCTGGCCAAGAGCGAATTCGGAAAGGCCCGATTAGAATACTTAGGTTTCGTCGTGGGTCAAGGGAAAGTGACTCCAGTAGACCAGAAAGTGATGGCAATCAAAGAATATCCGAATCCCAGGACGTGAAAGGAATTGTTACGATATTTAGGGATGGTTGGATACTATAGAGGATTTTGCAATAACTTCTCGACAGTGGCACACCCTCTGACTGAATTGCTATCTAAGAACGTTAGATGAAAGTGGGGGGAAGCATGCCAGGAGTCCTTTGAGAAGACTAAGAAGTTGTTGACTGAAGCGCCAGTGCTGATTTCGCCTGACTTTGAGTCAGACTTTATCTTATACGTCGACGCTAGCGACGTGGGGATTGGAGCCATGTTAGCTCAAGAGAAGGACGGAGTCCACCGACCAGTGGCATTCTACTCGAAGAAATTCGAAAAGTACCAGAGGGCTTATAGTACAGTGGAAAAGGAAGCCTTGGCCCTGATCCTGGCACTGAAGCATTTTGACATCTATGTGGGTGGAGGTACTAGACCGGTGCAAGTGTTCACCGATCATAACCCCTTGACGTTCGTGCACAGGATGAATAACACGAACCAAAGGCTGACAAGATGGGCCCTACTGTTCCAAGAGTACTGGCTAGAAATCAGGCACATTAAAGGAAGGGAGAATGTGGTGGCAGATGCCCTCTCCCGGATTTACTAACCGATATGACTCTTATTTTAAGGGGAGGGGTATGTTACGGTGCCCTCTCCTATCTCTTTCGTTTGCCTGCTTTAAGAGTCATATCAGCTCTCTCTACTGATTCTCTGAGGTTCAGGGAGTCTAATGATATATGTCGCGACCAGACCGACTGCCAGTAAAGGGAAGGAAGTTACATTATAAGTTGTAAATAAAGGGAAATTGGCGCCCTGTTATAAAATGAAAGAGTATCCCCTAATGCAGATATGACCTTTTGGAAGGGACACTAGCCGATCGCGGATTGGCCGACTTAGGTCGCGGGCGACAAATCAGGGCCTGCCATGACGTCACCGAGTGCCCCGGGTGGCGCCAACGTCAGAAGTGACCCAACCTTGGAAGCGACAGGACGCACCTCGGTCTGCTCTCCAGGATTAGAGGCTCTACAAGCCTTTCTTAGTGGATTAGTGCTGGCTATTGCAGCCCATCGGATATATTGGAGACCCCGCGCTTCTGGGAAGCAAAAGGAACCAAGTTTATTGAGCGAAAGAGGGCCAAACTTGGAAAATATTCGGCGACGACGCAGGGCGGCGACGCTGGACGTTGAGGGTCAGAAAAGGTGTGGCGGGCAAGCCTAGCTGTGACCGGGTCACATCCACTGAGGGTCTTGGAAGGACGACACCGTGCCTAGGACAAGGAGCAACGCCTTGTGGAAGGGGCGAGTGTGGGAAAAATAGTGATTAGCTCAGCGCCCATCGATGAACCAGGATTGGGGCAGCTGAATCTCAGGGATTGGAACGGCGACGGCGCGAAGGCTCCACGATACCTGAGGACCTGTGGAACGTCCTGGATCGTCAAGGGTCGACCCAAGAAAGCGTGGGAACCTCACACCATCGAGGGACAGGCGTCGTGAGCCAGGAATGTAAGGTAGATCATTTTCCCTCTCATTACCCCTTGTGTGAGTAGGCTAGTTAGGCCACAATATTTGCTTATGTATGTGGCAACAGGACTTTAATACTTTAGTAGTAGAATAGGCTGCAAGGCAGCTTGTGTCCAGGACTGTCATAGGGGACAGTGTGTATGGATGGCAGGACAGTGAAGAAGAGGCGCCGACGTGGTGAAGAGGCCCTCCTGTGAGAGTGTGGGACTCCTGTCTTTCTGCCCAGTTGAAGGAGTGTTGGAGGTCGTGGAAGAAGAGGCTGACGATCTCCAGACTTAGTATCCATATTTCCATATTCATGTATTACTTGTGATTGTGTGTGTGTTCATGTAATTTGCATCAGTAAATTCGCACATTTTATCACTGTGTTTAAGTGTGCCTCCATTTATGATATTTCTCTATGAGCATACACGAAGGTTATCATAGTACCACCTAGGGAACACTACGTTCTCTATAGCAGTTCCTATTGCCAGGAGAGTGGTAGAGACAGCACAGACTTACATAAAAGTGTACCCTTAGCCATCCGATCAGTATCGGTGTCTGAATGGTGGCAACTATTAACGTAGTGGCTAGAGCCACACAGACCTTCCTGGGAGAGTACCCTGGGCCAACAGTCTAGTAGCAGATCTATGTGAGTAGCAATCTTCTGGCTACAAACAATATATAAATACACCCACTGAACTGCATTGCTGGGGTGCGGATATGATAACCCAGCTGGCGACCTTGCTAAGAAGAAGATAGAGAAGACAGGTGGGAAAGGAGTTCCTGCAACCCTTTTGTCTGGCAGGTAAGACTCAGGGAGGTTATGGTTATAAGGTAAGCCTGAGTCTTCCTTCACTCCCCCACGGGTCTAGGCCGGAACTGTTAACAGCAGTTTCCCCGTGTTTGACTGAAGGGCTTCCAAGGTGAATCAGTGGCACCCCTTTTGTGGTGGAAGCAAAGACCTGCGGAGGTGGGCATTGTTGGTCCTCTCCTGTGTGACCGAGGAGACTCCGGTGAATCCCGGGAGTCGGTGGGGCTGAGTATTCGGCCTTTTGAGCCCCTAGCAGCCGAGTGCTAGCAGAGCCCCGGCCCACCACCCCCCACGTGACAATAGGTAGCTCAGATTGATTGCAATGACAGCTTGAATGGTAGTTTAAGAAAAATTAATAGGCACAATACAGCATATGGCTAGCACATAAAAAACAGCAATGAACATAATGATAAAGTTGTTTGGATTAAGTACATAAAGATTGGGAGATTGGGTAACACTAGATACAGAGCAAATTTAAAGCTCATTGTAGGAAACTACGAAGATGAAATTAGGTACTTTTTGTTTTTGTTTTTAAATGAGGCAAAAGTTTGACAGCTTTTCAATTCACTAGGGAGTGAGTTAGTTAGTTAGTTAGTTAGTTAGTTCATTTATTATGCACCTCATACCCATCTTGTGGGCGGTAGTGGAAAGGGTTACAGAGGCACATAATGGGCTCAACCCCACAATTCATTTATACAATTCAATCAGAGCTTTAATATAACAATGTGCTTTAATATACCTACTTATCTCTCTCATCTCATTTTTCTCTTGTAATGTATCTTTATCATTTATCAATTCTGATTGAAATTACCTACTTAAAATTATCTGCTAGATTAAGGACCTGCCCGAAACGCTGTGCGTACTAGTGGCTTTACAAGAATGTAAATACTGTACTATCCAATGTATTCTCACAAACCCAATGTACCTTCTTGTATATATATAAATAAATAAATAAATAAATAAATAAATAAATAAATAAATAAATTTAGCTAAACAAGTTACAATCTTGATGAGCTAGTTACAAAATTCAATATAAGTCATCACATCAACAATGGGTTCGAGATCGACCTCAAATACAGGTTCTAAATTAAGCAATTGCCATATGTGGAGAGCTAGTGTCAAAATTTATATGTTTGTCCTGCACACCGCCCCTCATCCAGTGGGCAGCGGTGGATAGGTTACAATCACTTAGTTACTACCTACAGTTAGCAAACTGGGGATATTTGACTAAAATTTCTGGTAGCAGATCATTAGGGAGTGAGTTCCATAGACTAGGTCCCTTAATTTGCATAGAGTATTTACACAGATTAAGTTAACCCTGGGGATATCAAAGAGATATATATTTCTGGTGTGGTGATAATGGGTCCTATTACATCTGTCCAGGGAGAAATTCAGAGTATGGTTTCCATTTAAGAACAGGGTTTTGTAAATGTAATTGACACAAGAGAATGTGTGGAGGGAGTTAATATTTAGCAAGTTAAGGGATTTAAATAAGGGAGCTGAGTATTGTCTGAGAGCAGAGTTTGTTATTATTCTGATAGCAGATTTTTGCTGGGTGATGATGGGCTTAAGGTGGTTTGCAGTGGTAGACCCCCCATGCACAGATACCATAATTAAGATAGGGATAGATTAGTGCATAATATAGTGAGAGGAGAGCAGAGTTAGGAACATAATATCTTATTTTGGAGAGTATTCCAACTGTTTTAGAGACTCTCTTAGTTACGTGTTGAATGTGGGTGCTGAAGTTGAGTCTCTTGTCTAGGAATAGGCCAAGAAACTTGCCATCATTTTTATTACTGATGTTAATGTTGTCTATCTGTAGCTGAATTGCATTCGATGATTTGCTTCCAAATAAGATGTAGTAGGTCTTTACTATGTTTAGTGTTAGTTTGTTAGTTGACATCCATAAGTGGACTTTTTTTAATTCATTATTCACAACATTATTTAGTGTATGTGGGTTGGGATCTGAGTAGATAAGGGTAGTATCATCAGCAAACGATATAGGTTTAAGAATATTAGAGACATTAGGCAGATCGTTTATATATATAAATAGAAGAGGTCCTAAGATACTGCCCTGTGGCACTCCAACTGTAATTGGTAGAGAAGAAGTTGTAACGCCACCGTGCAGACAATGGTGTTGTTTACTGATTACCACGATGGTCTTTGGGCACCATACCAGTTTATTTGTACAAGTATGATGAATAAAACAGGTAGATATTTATATATATAATGTGTGTATATAGCGTAATAACACCACACAGTATTGTTGGAGTAGAAATATTAGTGCGTCTGCCCTTGAGGGCGGCCGCCGATCAGCTGACTGTGTGAGTAGCCACATCTCTGTGCCTTTACTCACCATACAAGCTTAGATGTACAGTTATGGTGAACAAAACATGTAGATACTTATATATAACGTCTGCATATAAGATATATAGCGTAATAACACCACACAGTATAGTTGGAGGAGAAATATTAGTGCGTCTGACCTTGAGTGCGGCCGCCGATCAGCTGACTGTGTGAGTAGCCACATCTCTGTGCCTTTACTCACCATACAAGCTTAGATGTACAGTTATGGTGAACAAAACATGTAGATACTTATATATAACGTCTGTATATAAGATATATAGCGTAATAACACCACACAGTATTGTTGGAGGAGAAATATTAGTGCGTCTGACCTTGAGGGCGGCCGCCGATCAGCTGACTGTGTGAGTAGCCACATCTCTGTGCCTTTACTCACCATACAAGCTTAGATGTACAGTTATGGTGAACAAAACATGTAGATACTTATATATAACGTCTGCATATAGTGAATTATAGCAAAAACATTATTGTGGGAGGAGAATGTGGGTGAGTCAGATGACAGGAGGGAGGGCGGGAGTGGCTGGCTTGTACACGGCGGTCACTCCTCATTACTTTTTGACTCATAATAGCTACTTAGTGGTTCGTTATAGTGAACAAAACATGCAAATACTTATATATTACCTGTGCTTATAGTGTAATAACCGACAAAGTATTTGTTCACTGATTGATGAACGTAATTGAATCAACAATATGCACACCATATTTTTGAGTACACCAACGATTCACTCATTTTATTATATAAATATATCAAACTACACACTATTGAATAATATTACAGCAAAAAAAAGTATGAAAAATCAATCAGAGACATTGAAATAATTCGGTAATTATCTCTTTGTGGCAACTCTGGCCTGACAGCTTGCGAGCAACAGACCGCCTTGGACGCACGCTGAGTCAGTGCCTATAATTTGCCAGACTTCCCCGCCCTATAGCGGGCAATATATGCCACTTATATCCAGGGGGCCTCGTAGCCTGGTGGATAGCGCGCAGGATTCGTAATTCTGTGGCACGGGTTCAATTCCCGCACGAGGCAGAAACAAATGCAATACAATACAAAACAATACAATTTTATTTAGGTAAGGTACATACATACAATAAATTTTTACAAGGATTGGTGGACTTATAGGTAGAGCTAGTACATACAATGCCTAAAGCCACTATTACGCAAAGCGTTTCGGGCATGATAAACTTAAATGACAAGCTTAATACTAATTGAGCATAATGAGTAGAATGAAAACAAGAAATGAAAACATAGATGAAAAAGCAGCACAAATACAATTATGTCGACAAACAGCGCTCTTTAAAGAAAAAAACAGACATTGGTTGACAATAGAAGGGTAAGGTAGGTTACAGGGAATTTATTAGGTATAGCTTCGCTTTTAACTTAAACTGGTTGAGAGAGGTACAGTCTTTAACATGGTTGGGAAGGTCATTCCACATTCTGGGCCCCTTGATTTGTAGAGCATTTCTAGTTTGATTAAGTCGTACTCTAGGAATATCAAAACTGTATTTATTTCTGGTGTGATGCTCATGGGTTCTGATACAACCTTCTATGAAGCTTTTGAGATCAGGATTGGCATTATAGTTTAGCGTTTTATATATGTATAATACACATGAGAGAATGTGCAGTGACTTAATGTCTAACATATTCAGAGATTTGAGTAGGGGTACCGAGTGATGTCTGGGGCCAGAATTGGATATTGTCCTAATAGCAGCTTTGTGTTGAGTAATTAGAGGACGTAAGTGATTTTGGGTAGTAGAGCCCCAAGCACAAATACCATAGTTGAGATATGGATAGATAAGGGAGTAATAGAGAGTCACCAGGGCAGGGCGTGGTACATAATATCTGATCTTAGAAAGAATGCCCACAGTTTTTTAAACTTTTTTTGATATGTTTAGAATGTGTCCCTGGAAATTAAGATGGGCAAATGGGCAAAGTTTCTTTCACCCTGAATGCCCCTGTTACCTAGCAGTAAATAGGTACCTGGGAGTTAGTCAGCTGTCACGGGCTGCTTCCTGGGGGGTGTGTGTGTGTGGTGTGAAAAAAAAAAAAAAGTAGTTAGTAAACAGTTGATTGACAGTTGAGAGGCGGGCTGAAAGAGCAAAGCTCAACCCCCGCAAAAACACAACTAGTACACAACTAGTAAACACTTACGATTTTTTTATTATTTTTCCCGTGATCAGTGAACACAAATTAACAGGTTAGAAAGAAAAAATAATTTTTTTTTTTTTCAAAATGACATGCGCCTGTGGGGATGGCAGGATATTAGACCCCGAGCATGTTAAGGGTTAAAGAACACAATAAAGTAGCCGTCACAACTGCAAGAAAAATGACAGGTTGGATAACAAGAACTTTTCACACTAGAGATGCTATACCGATGATGATACTTTTCAAAACGCTTGTGCTCTCTAGAGTGGAGTACTGCTGCACAATGACAGCACCTTTCAAAGCTGGAGAAATTACTGACCTGGAGAGCGTGCAGAGATCCTTTACTGCTAGAATCCACTCAGTAAAACATCTAAACTATTGGGACCGACTAAAGAGCCTAAAACTGTACTCCCTTGAGCGCAGGCGGGAGAGATACATAATAATTTACACGTGGAAAATATTAGAGGGGCTGGTCCCAAACCTGCACACAGAAATAACATCACATGAGACCAGAAGACATGGCAGGATGTGCAGAATACCCCCCGTTGAAAAACAGAGGTGCAACTGGTACACTTGAGAGAGAACTCTATCAACATCAGAGGTCCGAGACTGTTCAACACGCTTCCACTACACATAAGGGGCATAACTGGCCGACCCCTCACAGTGTTCAAGAGAGAACTGGATAAGCACCTCCAAAGGATACCTGATCAACCAGGCTGTGACTCATACGTCAGGCTGCGAGCAGCCGCGTCCAACAGCCTTGTTGATCAGTCCGGCAACCAGGAGGCCTGGTCGACGACCGGGCCGCGGGGACGCTAAGCCCCGGAAGCACCTCAAGGTAACCTCAAGGTAGGCATCTGGCAACTATCGGTCGTGGCTGTACTATAGCTGCCCCTATCCCAGGCGGGCCGTTTAAATTATAGCGCTAGACACGAAATCATATATAAATGATGTGCGCGGTTTGAGGGTTAAATAAAATAACTTGTAACAGTCAATATGTACATTAAATTTTGAGTATGCCTATAAAATAAGCACAGGTCATGTCAACACGTTGGGCCTGGGTGAGATGGCTGGCACCATGTGCTTCTCCTCTTCCTGGGGTAAAAATGTCGGGCTCGCACGTGAAGGACTTTCGTGATAAATTTGAACAATTTTTACTGTTTGAACTCATTTAATCTGTCAAGATGCCTCAGAGCAGCATTCATGGTATTGAAGGTATAAAACAAAAGAGAAAATATTTGTCAATTGATTAGAAAGTTGACTTGACAGAGAAAGCAGAGCATGGATACTCTGACACTCGACTCACCCAAGAATTCAACATTGGTAAAGCTACAGTTTGTGATATAAAAAAGCAGAAGGATAATATTAAGAAATTTTTTGCTCAAACTGATGCAATAGGCAACAGGAAAAATTAAGGCCTGCTAAGTATATGCATTTAGACTCGTCTGTATTTAAATGGTTTACACAGCATGGTGCGAAAAGAATTGCTGTTTCAGTTGATTCTATTAGAAATGCAGCTGATGGACTTGCTGTAAAGTTAAACATCGACAATTTCAAGGCTAGCATTGAATGGGTATGTCGATTTAAAAAGAGGCATGGCATCATTAACAAGAAAATTTGTGGCAAGGCATTAAGTGCAGGTGTTGGAAGTGCTAATGCATATAAGCATAAACTTTCTCAGCACATTATATCTAATAATCTAAGCTGGTTTTAAGTGTACAATGCAGATGTAACAGGCTTCAACTGGAAAACTTCAAACTTTAACTTCAAAAAAACACTTCGGCCTTCAGGCTTGAGAAGAGTATTCCTGGTTGCAAGGTAAAGAAGGAAAGAATTTCAGCATTATTGTGCAGAAATACAGATCGCAGTCACCGAACAAAGTACGCAATTGTTGGGAAATCTGCCAACCTCAGAGCATTGAAAAACTGCATGAACAGATTACCTGTCATCTACTACAACACAAAAAATGCCTGGTTCACACAGATTATTTTTGAGGATTGGTTCCTGAATCACTTTTGTAAAGAAGTAAAGAAGCAGCAGATCAATATGTGTAGAATTCATCCTGCTGAGGTAAAGGCAATGTTGTTGACTGATAATGCCCCAGCTCACCCCATTGCTAAATTAACATCGCCTGATGGCAAAATAACATGTATGGCTTTACCACAAAATACTACATCTGTAATACAGCCTATGGATTATGGGTTATCTATGCTCTCACAGGCTTTATAAAAGAGCTATGAATTCAGATATTGTGGAAATTCTGCTCTCTGAGGAAGACAAGATGCCTAATAAGGATACGAAGGCTAGTAGAACACTAGAAAATTTCAAGAAATATTCAATTAAAGATGCAATTTACAACTAGGCCAAGGAATGGAGCGAGTTGAAGGTCACCACACAAAAGAATGCATGGAATAAAATTCTGAGTCTGGTACCTGGTTAGAATAAAGATGAAGATGACTATGATTTTGACGGCTTTGATGATGCGATTTTTGAGACATTCAGAGGCGCAGGTGAGGAAGATTTGCAACTTTCTGATGTGAATGCGTGGTTAGATAATGATGCTGATGATCCAGGTAATGGTGAATTAACTGATAATGAGATTATCCAGTGTGTTACTGGTAATAATGATGAGGATGTGGAAGAGGAAGATGACAGTATGTTATCTATTCCATATGCTGCAATATGCACTACACAACTCAACTGGTAGGGTAAGTACAGTACTGTATCATGCAATATCAATTTATTTCATTGCATTACAAATTCTTTGTTATTTAAATTTTTCATAAGGCAAATGTATATCGGTATATGTATTAATATGATTGTATTTTTTTTTTTTTGGGGGGGGGGAAAGAGGTTACTGGGGGCCGGACAGATGGAATGAATTCCAGACTGGAACGAATTGGCTATGCCCCATATAGTTCGTTCAAGCGAGGACACACTGTATTACTCATTTAATTTCTACATTTACTGTCTACATTTAATGTCATCTAATTTCATGCATTTCTTTGATAAAGTGTTTACTCGTGTCCTTAATGATCTTGGTTATTTGTAAGTTTTGACCCCATTAACCTTAAATAATAGTATGTTTATATTACTCCATGTTCTGATATGTTCCAAGAAAGTGTCATGAGGAGCAGTTCTAAATTACACCTTGTATTTCCATTCTGTAATTAATGTAAATAAACTACTGTACTGTTGCTAGAACTACTGACTACATAATGTAATAATCTATGCCTGTACTCTGACTATACTCTGTACCTGTAAAGTAAGGCTGTAAAGTACCTGTACACATTTTTTGTCTATTTTACTGTAAATTATCTACTTAAAATTATCTGATAGTTTAAGGACTTCCCCGAAACTCTATGCGTGCTAATGGCTTTACAAGAATGTAAAATCAACTTCATTTCTATGTTCTCTTTTTTTTTTTTTTTTTTTTTTTTTTTTTTTTTTTTTTTTGAGATATATACAAGAGTTGTTACATTCTTGTACAGCCACTAGTATGCGTAGCGTTTCGGGCAAGTCCTTAATCCTATGGTCCCTGGAATACGATCCCCTGCCGCGAAGAATCGTTTTTTCATCCAAGTACACATTTTACTGTTGCGTTAAACAGAGGCTACAGTTAAGGAATTGCGCCCAGTAAATCCTCCCCGGCCAGGATACGAACCCATGACATAGCGCTCGCGGAACGCCAGGCGAGTGTCTTACCACTACACCACGGAGACTGCGGAGACTCTCTTAACCCCCAATGTACCTTCTTGCATATAAATAAATAAATAAATGCTTGTCATCCTTATGTATCACCTTTGTATTAATTTTTTATTTTCCTTGAACATTCTCATTTTGTTAACTTACTTCTCTTATAGTATTAAGTGTTTTACCCCGTCTCAACATTAAGGTGATGATTGCAGGAAGTATACTCATGATTCACTCCTGGGATGAAGGGGAGGGGGCCATCTTGCCGGGTGTTCTAGCTTCTAATTGTGGCTCCATGGTGGGTATGGGGGTTTATTCGTAAATTAAATTATTTCCTGCTCATTCCTATGCCACCGAATGATCCTCTTATAACTTCCCCAGACTCGTGGGGTGGGCGACCAAGCCCCCGAGGCGGAGTGTGTTGGAAGATTGGGCTCTTCAGCCCCCGCTACATTGAGCCCAGACCAAGCTACTCCTTTGACCCTTTGGACTAACCCCCTCCGGTCTCCTCCCACCTCTGTGGTAGGGTTGAGCTCCACGACCCCAGAGATGACCGCCTCATCACATTTTACCCCCCCCCCCAGCTGCACTTTGCGTGATTCCTACCAGTGGTAGTATGATCCACACCTTGTTTGGCCCTGCTACATGGACAAAATACTTTGATCTCAACCATCTGGATTCAACACAGCCTGATGATTTCTTCCTTCATAAACACCTCTCTGATTCAGTGGATACCTCTGTTTCTTTTAACCCGTACTGGTTCATGTGTCATTGCTGCTCCTTCTCAGGAAGCAGCTGCCCACTTAGCCATATTGTCCAGCATTGGGGAGATCCCTGTTAGGATCTCCAAAAATGTCTGGTTAATTGTTACAGTGACCATGATTACCTCAGTGACCATGGATGGTATTAACCTTGCATTACAGTGACCATGGATGGTACTAACCTTCCGGTACAGTGACCATGGATGGTACTAACCTTCTGTTACAGTGACCATGATTACCTCAGTGATCATGGATGGTACTAACCTTCCGGTACAGTGACCATGGATGGTACTAACCTTCCATTACAGTGACCATGGATGGTACTAACCTTCCGGTACAGTGACCATGGATGGTACTAACCTTCCGTTAGTGACTATGGATGGTACTAACCTTCCGTTAGTGGGCATGGATGGTACTAACCTTCCGGTACAGTGACCATGTATGGTATTAACCTTCCGTTAGTGACCATGGATGGTACTAACCTTCCGTTACAGTCACCATGGATGATACTAACCTTCCGTTAGTGACCATGGATGATACTAACCTTCCGTTAGTGACCATGGATGATACTAACCTTCCGTTAGTGACCATGGATGGTACTAACCTTCCGTTAGTGACCATGGATGGTACTAACCTTCCGTTAGTGGGCATGGATGGTACTAACCTTCCGGTACAGTGACCATGTATGGTATTAACCTTCCGTTAGTGACCATGGATGGTACTAACCTTCCGGTACAGTGACCATGGATGGTACTAACCTTCCGTTAGTGACCATGGATGATACTAACCTTCCGTTAGTGACCATGGATGGTACTAACCTTCCGTTAGTGAGCACCCAGCAAACACAAATCATCTACACAACGTTCGCCTATCTCTTCCCATAGGTGTGGGAATGATTTGCATTGAGAATGGTGCAGGAGAGCCTTTGAGAAACTTTTACTCAAAAAACCCAAACACAAAGGTTTAATTATAAATTGTTTTTCTACAATTATTTTCTTCCAAATGTAAAACAAATAGTTTTTACATGTTTAAATATAAAATTTATGGTGTTTTTTTGTAAAATTCATTAATAAATTGTGAATGATATATATTGGCTGAGTGAAACCTTTAAAATCCATTTAGTTATAATATGAACAAAAAAAAGTAGTTTTCCAAATTTTCTAAAAATCGCTCTTTTTAACACAATTTGACTCCTTATGCATTCCACTAACACTAATATCATGTTTAAATATATAATTTATGTATTATTCCCTAAGATAATTTATATAAATTATAAAAGTTGCTGGAAAGTGGTGAGAAAGAATCTGAAAACGTTTTGTTGTCTTATATTGGCGTGTTCTTATTAACTAGAGTGAGTAAGAGTGAGTGAGAGTGGGTAAGAGTGAGTAAGAGTGACTGAAGGTGAGTGAGAGTGCCAGAGAGTGTGTAAGTGTGAGTAAGAGTGAGAATAAGTAAGAGTGACTGAGAGTAAGAGTGAGAGTAAGGGTGGCAGAATGAGTAATGGTGAGAGTAAAGTGATTGAGAGTAAAGTGATTGAGAGTAAGGGTGAGTAAGAGTGATTGAGAGTTAGAGTGAGAGTAAGAGTGATTGAGAGTAAGAGTGATTGAGAGTAAGAGTGATTGAGAGTAAGAGTGATTGAGAGTAAGAGTGATTGGGAGTAAGAGTGATTGAGAGTAGGAGTGATTGGGAGTAAGAGTGATTGGGAGTAAGAGTGATTGAGAGTTAGAGTGATTGGGAGTAAGAGTGATTGGGAGTATGAGTTAGAGTGAGAGTAGGAGTAAGAATGAGAATAAGAGTGATTGAGAGTAAGAGTGAGTAAGAGTAAGAATGAGAGTAAGAGTGATTGAGAGTAAGAGTGATTGAGAGTAAGAGTGATTGAGAGTAAGAGTGATTGAGAATAAGAGTGATTAGGAGTAAGAGTGATTGGGAGAAAGAGTAAGAGTGAGAGTAAGAGTAAGAATGAGAATAAGAGTGATTGAGAGTAAGAGTGATTGGGAGTAAGAGTAAGAGTAAGAATGAGAGTAGGAGTGATTGAGAGTAGGAGTGATTGGGAGTAGGAGTGATTGGGAGTAAGAGTGATTGAGAGTAAGAGTAATTGAGAGTAAGAGTATGAGAGTAAGAGTGAGAGAGTGAGTATGAATGGGTAAGGGTGACTGAGGGTGAGTAAGAGTGACAGTATGAATGACAGAGTAAGAGTGATAGAGAGTAAGAGTGACAGAGAGTAAGAGTGACAGAGAGTAAGAGTGACAGAGAATAAGAGTGACAGACAGTAAGAGTGACAGAGTAAGAGTGAGTATGAGAGTGAGTAAGGATGACTGAGAGAAAGAGTGAGTAATAGTGCGTAAGAGTGATTGAGAGTTAGAGTGAGAGTAAGAGTGATTGAGAGTTAGTGAGAGTAAGTGTGATTGAGAGTAAGAGTGATTGAGAGTAAAAGTGATTGAGAGTAAGAGTGATTGAGAGTAAGAGTGATTGGGAGTAAGAGTGATTGAGAGTAAGAGTGATTGGGAGTAAGAGTGATTGGGAGTAGGAGCAAGAATGAGAATAAGAGTGATTGAGAGTAAGAGTGAGTAAGAGTAAGAATGAGAGTAAGAGTGATTGAGAGTAAGAGTGATTGAGAGTAAGAGTGATTGAGAGTAAGAGTGATTGAGAGTAAGAGTGATTGGGAGTAAGAGTGATTGAGAGTAAGAATGATTGGGAGTAAGAGTGATTGGGAGTAGGAGTAAGAATGAGAATAAGAGTGATTGAGAGTAAGAGTGAGTAAGAGTAAGAATGAGAGTAAGAGTGATTGAGAGTAAGTGATTGAGAGTAAGAGTGATTGAGAGTAAGAGTGATTGGGAGTAAGAGTGATTGGGAGTAAGAGTGAGAGTAAGAATGAGAATAAGAGTGATTGAGAGTAAGAGTGATTGGGAGTAAGAGTAAGAGTAAGAATGAGAGTAGGAGTGATTGAGAGTAGGAGTGATTGGGAGTAGGAGTGATTGGGAGTAAGAGTGATTGAGAGTAAGAGTAATTGAGAGTAAGAGTATGAGAGTAAGAGTGAGAGAGTGAGTATGAATGGGTAAGGGTGACTGAGAGTGAGTAAGAATGACAGAGTAAGAGTGACAGAGAGTAAGAGTGACAGAGAGTAAGAGTGACAGAGAGTAAGAGTGACAGAGAGTAAGAGTGACAGAGAGTAAGAGTGACAGAGTAAGAGTGACAGAGAGTAGGAGTGACAGAGAGTAAGAGTGACAGAGAGTAAGAGTGACAGAGTGTAAGAGTGACAGAGTAAGAGTGACAGAGAGTAAGAGTGACAGAGAGTAAGAGTGACAGAGAGTAAGAGTGACAGAGTAAGAGTGACAGAGAGTAAGAATGACAGAGAGTAAGAGTGACAGAGAGAAAGAGTGACAGAGAGTAAGAGTGACAGAGAGTAAGAGTGACAGAGTAAGATTGACAGAGTAAGAGTGACAGAGAATAAGAGTGACACCCAGCAAACACAAATCATCTACACAACGTTCGCCTATCTCTTCCCATAGGTGTGGGAATGATTTGCATTGAGAATGGTGCAGGAGAGCCTTTGAGAAACTTTTACTCAAAAAATCCAAACACAAAGGTTTAATTATAAATTGTTTTTCTACAATTATTTTCTTCCAAATGTAAAACAAATAGTTTTTACATGTTTAAATATAAAATTTATGGTGTTTTTTTTTTAAATTCATTAATAAATTGTGAATGATATATATTGGCTGAGTGAAACCTTTAAAATCCATTTAGTTATAATATGAACAGAAAAAAGTAGTTTTCCAAATTTTCTAAAAATCGCTCTTTTTAACACAATTTGACTCCTTATGCATTCCACTAAACACTAATATCATGTTTAAATATATAATTTATGTTTTATTCCCTAAGATAATTTATATAAATTATAAAAGTAGCTGGAAAGTGGTGAGAAAGAATCTGAAAACGTTTTGTTGTCTTATATTGGCGTGTTCTTATTAACTAGAGTGAGTAAGAGTGAGCGAGAGTGGGTAAGAGTGAGTAAGAGTGACTGAAGGTGAGTGAGAGTGCCAGAGAGTGTGTAAGTGTGAGTAAGAGTGAGTATAAGTAAGAGTGACTGAGAGTGAGTAGGAGTGACAGAGTGAGTAAGAGTGAGAGTAAGGGTGACAGAATGAGTAAGAGTGAGAGTAAAGTGATTGAGAGTAAGGGTGAGTATGAGAGTAGGAGTGATTGAGAGTTAGAGTGAGAGTAAGAGTGATTGAGAGTAAGAGTGATTGAGAGTAAGAGTGATTGGGAGTAAGAGTGATTGAGAGTAAGAGTGATTGGGAGTAAGAGTGATTGGGAGTAGGAGTTAGAGTGAGAGTAGGAGTAGGAATGAGAATAAGAGTGATTGAGAGTAGGAGTGAGTAAGAGTAAGAATGAGAGTAAGAGTGATTGAGAGTAAGAGTAATTGAGAGTAAGAGTGATTGAGAGTAAGAGTGATTGGGAGTAAGAGTGATTGGGAGTAAGAGTAAGAGTGAGAGTAGGAGTAAGAATGAGAATAAGAGTGATTGAGAGTAAGAGTGATTGGGAGTAGGAGTAAGAGTAAGAATGAGAGTAGGAGTGATTGAGAGTAGGAGTGATTGGGAGTAGGAGTGATTGGGAGTAAGAGTGATTGAGAGTAAGAGTAATTGAGAGTAAGAGTATGAGAGAAAGAGTGAGAGAGTGAGTATGAATGGGTAAGGGTGACTGAGAGTAAGAGTGACAGAGTAAGAATGACAGAGTAAGAGTGATAGAGAGTAAGAGTGACAGAGAGTAAGAGTGACAGAGAGTAAGAGTGACAGAGAGTAAGAGTGACAGAGAGTAAGAGTGACAGAGAGTAAGAGTGACAGAGTAAGAGTGAGTATGAGAGTGAGTAAGGATGACTGAGAGAAAGAGTGAGTAATAGTGCGTAAGAGTGATTGAGAGTTAGAGTGAGAGTAAGAGTGATTGAGAGTTAGTGAGAGTAAGAGTGATTGAGAGTAAGAGTGATTGAGAGTAAAAGTGATTGAGAGTAGGAGTGATTGAGAGTAAGAGTGATTGGGAGTAAGAGTGATTGAGAGTAAGAGTGATTGGGAGTAAGAGTGATTGGGAGTAGGAGTAAGAATGAGAATAAGAGTGATTGAGAGTAAGAGTGAGTAAGAGTAAGAATGAGAGTAAGAGTGATTGAGAGTAAGAGTGATTGAGAGTAAGAGTGATTGAGAGTAAGAGTGATTGGGAGTAAGAGTGATTGAGAGTAAGAGTGATTGGGAGTAAGAGTGATTGGGAGTACGAGTAAGAATGAGAATAAGAGTGATTGAGAGTAAGAGTGAGTAAGAGTAAGAATGAGAGTAAGAGTGATTGAGAGTAAGTGATTGAGAGTAAGAGTGATTGAGAGTAAGAGTGATTGGGAGTAAGAGTGATTGGGAGTAAGAGTGAGAGTAAGAATGAGAATAAGAGTGATTGAGAGTAAGAGTGATTGGGAGTAAGAGTAAGAGTAAGAATGAGAGTAGGAGTGATTGAGAGTAGAAGTGATTGGGAGTAGGAGTGATTGGGAGTAAGAGTGATTGAGAGTAAGAGTAATTGAGAGTAAGAGTATGAGAGTAAGAGTGAGAGAGTGAGTATGAATGGGTAAGGGTGACTGAGAGTGAGTAAGAATGACAGAGTAAGAGTGACAGAGAGTAAGAGTGACAGAGAGTAAGAGTGACAGAGAGTAAGAGTGACAGAGAGTAAGAGTGACAGAGTAAGAGTGACAGAGAGTAAGAGTGACAGAGAGTAAGAGTGACAGAGTGTAAGAGTGACAGAGTAAGAGTGACAGAGAGTAAGAGTGACAGAGAGTAAGAGTGACAGAGAGTAAGAGTGACAGAGAGTAAGAGTGACAGAGTAAGAGTGACAGAGAGTAAGAATGACAGAGAGTAAGAGTGGCAGAGAGAAAGAGTGACAGAGAGTAAGAGTGACAGAGAGTAAGAGTGACAGAGTAAGATTGACAGAGTAAGAGTGACAGAGAGTAAGAGTGACACCCAGCAAACACAAATCATCTACACAACGTTCGCCTATCTCTTCCCATAGGTGTGGGAATGATTTGCATTGAGAATGGTGCAGGAGACCCTTTGAGAAACTTTTACTCAAAAAATCCAAACACAAAGGTTTAATTATAAATTGTTTTTCTACAATTATTTTCTTCCAAATGTAAAACAAATAGTTTTTACATGTTTAAATATAAAATTTATGGTGTTTTTTTTTTAAATTCATTAATAAATTGTGAATGATATATATTGGCTGAGTGAAACCTTTAAAATCCATTTAGTTATAATATGAACAGAAAAAAGTAGTTTTCCAAATTTTCTAAAAATCGCTCTTTTTAACACAATTTGACTCCTTATGCATTCCACTAAACACTAATATCATGTTTAAATATATAATTTATGTTTTATTCCCTAAGATAATTTATATAAATTATAAAAGTTGCTGGAAAGTGGTGAGAAAGAATCTGAAAACGTTTTGTTGTCTTATATTGGCGTGTTCTTATTAACTAGAGTAAGAGTGAGCGAGAGTGGGTAAGAGTGAGTAAGAGTGACTGAAGGTGAGTGAGAGTGCCAGAGAGTGTGTAAGTGTGAGTAAGAGTGAGTATAAGTAAGAGTGACTGAGAGTGAGTAGGAGTGACAGAGTGAGTAAGAGTGAGAGTAAGGATGACAGAATGAGTAAGAGTGAGAGTAAAGTGATTGAAAGTAAGGGTGAGTATGAGAGTAGGAGTGATTGAGAGTTAGAGTGAGAGTAAGAGTGATTGAGAGTAAGAGTGATTGAGAGTAAGAGTGATTGAGAGTAAGAGTGATTGGGAGTAAGAGTGATAGAGAGTAAGAGTGATTGGGAGTAAGAGTGATTGGGAGTAGGAGTTAGAGTGAGAGTAGGAGTAGGAATGAGAATAAGAGTGATTGAGAGTAAGAGTGAGTAAGAGTAAGAATGAGAGTAAGAGTGATTGAGAGTAAGAGTGATTGAGAGTAAGAGTGATTGAGAGTAAGAGTGATTGGGAGTAAGAGTGATTGGGAGTAAGAGTGATTGGGAGTAAGAGTAAGAGTGAGAGTAGGAGTAAGAATGAGAATAAGAGTGATTGAGAGTAAGAGTGATTGGGAGTAGGAGTAAGAGTAAGAATGAGAGTAGGAGTGATTGAGAGTAGGAGTGATTGGGAGTAGGAGTGATTGGGAGTAAGAGTGATTGAGAGTAAGAGTAATTGAGAGTAAGAGTATGAGAGAAAGAGTGAGAGAGTGAGTATGAATGGGTAAGGGTGACTGAGAGTGAGTAAGAGTGACAGAGTAAGAATGACAGAGTAAGAGTGATAGAGAGTAAGAGTGACAGAGAGTAAGAGTGACAGAGAGTAAGAGTGACAGAGTAAGAGTGACAGAGAGTAAGAGTGACAGAGAGTAAGAGTGACAGAGAGTAAGAGTGACAGAGAGTAAAAGTGACAGAGTAAGAGTGAGTATGAGAGTGAGTAAGGATGACTGAGAGAAAGAGTGAGTAATAGTGCATAAGAGTGATTGAGAGTTAGAGTGAGAGTAAGAGTGATTGAGAGTTAGTGAGAGTAAGAGTGATTGAGAGTAAAAGTGATTGAGAGTAAGAGTGATTGAGAGTAAGAGTGATTGGGAGTAAGAGTGATTGAGAGTAAGAGTGATTGGGAGTAAGAGTGATTGGGAGTAAGAGTGATTGGGAGTAGGAGTAAGAATGAGAATAAGAGTGATTGAGAGTAAGAGTGAGTAAGAGTAAGAATGAGAGTAAGAGTGATTGAGAGTAAGAGTGATTGAGAGTAAGAGTGATTGAGAGTAAGAGTGATTGGGTGTAAGAGTGATTGAGAGTAAGAGTGATTGGGAGTAAGAGTGATTGGGAGTAGGAGAAAGAATGAGAATAAGAGTGACAGAGAGTAAGAGTGACAGAGAGTAAGAGTGACAGAGAGTAAGAGTGACAGAGTAAGAGTGACAGAGAGTAAGAATGACAGAGAGTAAGAGTGACAGAGAGAAAGAGTGACAGAGAGTAAGAGTGACAGAGAGTAAGAGTGACAGAGTAAGAGTGACAGAGTAAGAGTGACAGAGAGTAAGAGTGACACCCAGCAAACACAAATCATCTACACAACGTTCGCCTATCTCTTCCCATAGGTGTGGGAATGATTTGCATTGAGAATGGTGCAGGAGAGCCTTTGAGAAACTTTTACTCAAAAAATCCAAACAAAAAGGTTTAATTATAAATTGTTTTTCTACAATTATTTTCTTCCAAATGTAAAACAAATAGTTTTTACATGTTTAAATATAAAATTTATGGTGTTTTTTTGTAAAATTCATTAATAAATTGTGAATGATATATATTGGCTGAGTGAAACCTTTAAAATCCATTTAGTTATAATATGAACAGAAAAAAGTAGTTTTCCAAATTTTCTAAAAATCGCTCTTATTAACACAATTTGACTCCTTATGCATTCCACTAAACACTAATATCATGTTTAAATATATAATTTATGTTTTATTCCCTAAGATAATTTATATAAATTATAAAAGTAGCTGGAAAGTGGTGAGAAAGAATCTGAAAACGTTTTGTTGTCTTATATTGGCGTGTTCTTATTAACTAGAGTGAGTAAGAGTGAGCGAGAGTGGGTAAGAGTGAGTAAGAGTGACTGAAGGTGAGTGAGAGTGCCAGAGAGTGTGTAAGTGTGAGTAAGAGTGAGTATAAGTAAGAGTGACTGAGAGTGAGTAAGAGTGACAGAGTGAGAGTAAGGGTGACAGAATGAGTAAGAGTGAGAGTAAAGTGATTGAGAGTAAGGGTGAGTATGAGAGTAGGAGTGATTGAGAGTTAGAGTGAGAGTAAGAGTGATTGAGAGTAAGAGTGATTGAGAGTAGGAGTGATTGAGAGTAAGAGTGATTGGGAGTAAGAGTGATTGAGAGTAAGAGTGATTGGGAGTAAGAGTGATTGGGAGTAGGAGTTAGAGTGAGAGTAGGAGTAAGAATGAGAATAAGAGTGATTGAGAGTAAGAGTGAGTAAGAGTAAGAATGAGAGTAAGAGTGATTGAGAGTAAGAGTGATTGAGAGTAAGAGTGATTGAGAGTAAGAGTGATTGGGAGTAAGAGTGATTGGGAGTAAGAGTAAGAGTGAGAGTAGGAGTAAGAATGAGAATAAGAGTGATTGAGAGTAAGAGTGATTGGGAGTAGGAGTAAGAGTAAGAATGAGAGTAGGAGTGATTGAGAGTAGGAGTGATTGGGAGTAGGAGTGATTAGGAGTAAGAGTGATTGAGAGTAAGAGTAATTGAGAGTAAGAGTATGAGAGAAAGAGTGAGAGAGTGAGTATGAATGGGTAAGGGTGACTGAGAGTAAGAGTGACAGAGTAAGAATGACAAAGAGTGATAGAGAGTAAGAGTGACAGAGAGTAAGAGTGACAGAGAGTAAGAGTGACAGAGTAAGAGTGACAGAGAGTAAGAGTGACAGAGAGTAAGAGTGACAGAGAGTAAGAGTGACAGAGAGTAAGAGTGACAGAGTAAGAGTGAGTATGAGAGTGAGTAAGGATGACTGAGAGAAAGAGTGAGTAATAGTGCGTAAGAGTGATTGAGAGTTAGAGTGAGAGTAAGAGTGATTGAGAGTTAGTGAGAGTAAGAGTGATTGAGAGTAAGAGTGATTGAGAGTAAAAGTGATTGAGAGTAAGAGTGATTGAGAGTAAGAGTGATTGGGAGTAAGAGTGATTGAGAGTAAGAGTGATTGGGAGTAAGAGTGATTGGGAGTAGGAGTAAGAATGAGAATAAGAGTAATTGAGAGTAAGAGTGAGTAAGAGTAAGAATGAGAGTAAGAGTGATTGAGAGTAAGAGTGATTGAGAGTAAGAGTGATTGAGAGTAAGAGTGATTGGGAGTAAGAGTGATTGAGAGTAAGAGTGACTGGGAGTAAGAGTGATTGGGAGTAGGAGTAAGAATGAGAATAAGAGTGATTGAGAGAAAGAGTGATTGAGAGTAAGAGTGATTGAGAGTAAGAGTGATTGAGAGTTAGAGTGATTGGGAGTAAGAGTGATTGGGAGTAAGAGTAAGAGTGAGAGTAAGAGTAAGAATGAGAATAAGAGTGATTGAGAGTAAGAGTGATTGGGAGTAAGAGTAAGAGTAAGAATGAGAGTAGGAGTGATTGAGAGTAGGAGTGATTGGGAGTAGGAGTGATTGGGAGTAAGAGTGATTGAGAGTAAGAGTAATTGAGAGTAAGAGTATGAGAGTAAGAGTGAGAGAGTGAGTATGAATGGGTAAGGGTGACTGAGAGTGAGTAAGAATGACAGAGTAAGAGTGACAGAGAGTAAGAGTGAGAGAGTAAGAGTGACAGAGAGTAAGAGTGACAGAGTAAGAGTGACAGAGAGTAAGAGTGACAGAGTAAGAGTGACAGAGAGTAAGAGTGACAGAGAGTAAGAGTGACAGAGTGTAAGAGTGACAGAGTAAGAGTGACATAGTAAGAGTGACAGAGAGTAAGAGTGACAGAGAGTAAGAGTGACAGAGAGTAAGAGTGACAGAGAGTAAGAGTGACAGAGAGTAAGAGTGACAGAGAGTAAGAGTGACAGAGAGTAAGAGTGACAGAGTAAGAGAGTGAGAGTGATTATGAGAGAGTTAAGAGTGTGAGGTGTGAGAGGGTAGCAGGCCAGGGAGGCAGGATGTGTGGTCACAGGCGAGGCCTAGGCCTCGTGATCTCTAATGTTGGTTTATATATATATGTTGGATTTTTTGTCCTGTTTCAAATTATAATTATTTAGCAGGAATGTAATAAGATATTGCACAGTATTAATGTGACAATAATATATGCATTATTTCCTTGATAATCAAACTTGTTGTTCAAAGATAATATACAATCTTTGAAGGAAACATTTTGAGAGCGCGAGCTGGCAACACTGGGCTGGTGTTGAGAGAGACATATGGTTAGTTGTGCTCAGACCTTCAGTGGTGAAGGGTGTGTCCCAGCTGGCCGCCACCAGCCGCCACCCGCCGCCGCCCACCACCAGCCGCCACCCGCCACCACCCACCACCCACCACCAGCCGCCACCCGCCACCACCCACCACCAGCCGCCACCCGCCACCACCCACCACCAGCCGCCGCCACCCACCACCCACCACCAGCCGCCACCCGCTGCCACCCGCCACCCACCACCAGCCGCCACCCGCCACCCACCACCAGCCGCCACCCGCCACCACCCACCACCAGCCGCCACCCGCCACCACCCACCACCAGCCGCCACCCGCCACTAGCCACCGCCACCCACCACCGCCACTCACCACCCACCACCCGCCGCCACCGGCCACCCACCACCAGCCGCCACCCGCCACCACCCACCACCAGCCGCCACCCGCCACCACCCGCCACCAGCCGCCACCCGCCACCACCCGCCACCACCCGCCACCCGCCACCAGCCACCGCCACCCACCACTGTTACTCACCACCCGCCGCCACCACCCACCACCAGCCGCCACCCGCCACCAGCCACCACCAGCCGCCACCTGCCACCACCCACCACCAGCCGCCACCCGCCGCCACCCGCCACCCACCGCCACCCACCACCCACCACCAGCCGCCACCCGCCACCACCCGCCACCCACCACCAGCCGCCACCCGCCGCCACCCGCCACCCACCACCAGCCGCCACCCACCACCAGCCGCCACCCGCCACCACCCACCACCAGCCGCCACCCGCCACCACCCACCACCAGTCGCCACCCGCCACCACCCACCACCAGCCGCCACCTGCCACCAGCCACCGCCACCCACCACCGCCACTCACCACCCGCCGCCACCACCCACCACCCACCACCCACCGCCACCCGCCACCACCCACCACCAGCCGCCACCTGCCACCACCCACCACCAGCCGCCACCCGCCACCACCCGCCACCAGCCGCCACCCGCCACCAGCCACCGCCACCCACCGCCGCCACTCACCACCCGCCGCCACCACCCACCACCAGCCGCCACCCGCCACCAGCCACCGCCACCCACCACCGCCACCCGCCGCCACCACCCACCACCACCACCCACCACCACCAGCCGCCGCCGCCGCCACCACCACCCACCACCACCGCCGCCACCACCCATCACCGCCGCCGCCACCACCACCCACCACCACCGCCGCCGCCACCACCCATTACCGCCGCCGCCGCCACCACCCACCACAGCCGCCGCCGACACCACCGCCACCACCCACCACAGCCGCCACCACCATTACCACCACCCACCACCGCCGCCACCACCAGCCGCCACAAGCCGCCACCGCCCGCCACCGCCCGCCACCAGCCGCCACCGCCCGCCACCAGCCGCCATCACCACCACCACCACCACCAGCCGCCATCACCGCCACCAGCCGCCACCAGCTGCCACCACCACCAGCCGCCATCACCACCACCAGCTGCCACCACCACCAGCCGCCATCACCGCCACCAGCTGCCACCACCACCAGCCGCCACCACCAGCCGCCACCACCGCCACCACCACCTGCCACCAGCCGCCACCACCGCCCGCTATCAGCCGTCACCGCCCGTTGCCACAGTCGCCACCGCAAGCCGCCACCGCCAGCCGCCACCAGCCCCCCCCCCACCGCCGATCGTCACCACCCACCACAGCCGCCGCCGCCCGCCACCGCCCGCCACCGCCCGCCACCACCCTCCACAGCCGCCACCACCCGCCGCCACCACCCACCACCACCAGCCGCCGCCGCCACCCACCACCCGCCGCCACCACCCACCACCACCAGCCGCCGCCGCCACCACCACCCACCACCACCAGCCGCCGCCGCCACCACCACCCACCACCACCAGCCGCCGCCGCCACCACCACCCACCACCACCGCCGCCACCACCACCCACCACCACCGCCGCCACCACCCACCACCACCAGCCGCCGCCGCCACCACCACCCACCACCACCGCCGCCACCACCCACCACCGCCAGCCGCCACCACTCATCACAGACGCCGCCACCCGCCACCGCCCGCCACCACCGCCAGACACAGCCGCTAGTGTCCGCCACCGCCGCCACTGTCCGCCACCGCCGCCACTGTCCGCCACCGCCGTCACTGTTCGCCACCGCCGCCACTGTCCGCCACCGCCACCACTGTCTGCCACCGCCACCACTGTCCGCCCGCCGCCACCACTGTCCGCCCGCCGCCACCACTGTCCGCCCGCCGCCACCACTGTCCGCCCGCCGCCACCACTGTCCGCCCGCCGCCTCCACTGTCCGCCCGCCGCCTCCACTGTCCGCCCGCCGCCTCCACTGTCCGCCCGCCGCCTCCACTGTCCGCCCGCCGCCTCCACTGTCCGCCCGCCGCCTCCACTGTCCGCCCGCCGCTGCCACTGTTCGCCCGCCGCCACCACTGTCCGCCCGCCGCCGCCACTGTCCGCCCGCCGCCGCCACTGTCCGCCCGCCGCCACTGTCCACCACCGCCGCCAAAGCCGCCACGGTCCGCCCGCCGCCACTATCCGCCACAGCCGCCACTGTCCGCCCGCCGCCACTGTCCGCCCGCCGCCACTGTCCGCCCGCCGCCACTATCCGCCACCGCCGCCACTGTCCTCCCGCCGCCACAGTCCGCCCGCCGCCACTGTCCGCCCGCCGCCACTGTCCGCCCGCCGCCACTATCCGCCACCGCCACCACTGTCTGCCACCGCCACCACTGTCCGCCCGCCGCCACCACTGTCCGCCCGCCGCCACCACTGTCCGCCCGCCGCCACCACTGTCCGCCCGCCGCCTCCACTGTCCGCCCGCCGCCACCACTGTCCGCCCGCCGCCGCCACTGTCCGCCCGCCGCCGCCACTGTCCGCCCGCCGCCGCCACTGTCCGCCCGCCGCCGCCACTGTCCGCCCGCCGCCGCCACTGTCCGCCCGCCGCCGCCACTGTCCGCCCGCCGCCACTGTCCACCACCGCCGCCAAAGCCGCCACGGTCCGCCCGCTGCCACTATCCGCCACAGCCGCCACTGTCCGCCCGCCGCCACTGTCCGCCCGCCGCCACTGTCCGCCCGCCGCCACTATCCGCCACCGCCGCCACTGTCCGCCCGCCGCCACTATCCGCCACCGCCGCCACTGTCCGCCCGACGCCACTGTCCGCCCGCCGCCACTATCCGCCACCGCCGCCACTGTCCGCCCGCCGCCACTGTCCGCCCGCCGCCACTATCCGCCACCGCCGCCACTGTCCGCCCGCCGCCACTGTCCGCCCACCGCCGCCACTGTCCGCCCGCCGCCGCCACTTTCCGCCCGCCGCCACTATCCGCCACCGCCGCCACTGTCCGCAACAGCCGCCACTCTCCGCCGTACAGCCTACCCTCTCTCCGTTAGTAAATAATTATAATTGTTAGTAAATAATAAAAGAAATATAAATTATTAGATTTTTTTTACCCTTAAATTGGTTTTAATATTTAAATTGAAAATAATAATATAATATAAAATATAATAAAAATAATATAATATAAAATATAATTTAATTTCAAGAAATTTAACTTTAAACACAAAGATGTGAAAAGGGTTCAGATTATTGGCTCAAACCTTTCATAAGAGATTCATATTGGTATATGAATGGATTATGAATGACTCATGTTAGGAGTGTAAAGTTGCCACAACATCTCAAATTAGTGTTAGATACATATGTCTTGGTTATAAGTTTTGGAAACCTATTTAAGTCCACACACAATATCGAATCTGATACGTTAAACAAACGTTTCCGATACTTTCAAATACTTTCCAGATATGTTGTGGCAACCTAAAATTGTTTGCTGGGCATGGATGGTACTAACCTTCCGGTACAGTGACCATGGATGGTACTAACCTTCCGGTACAGTGACCATGGATGGTACTAACCTTCCGTTAGTGACCATGGATGGTACTAACCTTCCGGTACAGTGACCATGGATGGTACTAACCTTCCGTTACAGTGACCATGGATTTTACTAACCTTCCGTTAGTGACCATGGATGGTACTAACCTTCCGTTAGTGACCATGGATGGTACTAACCTTCCGTTAGTGACCATGGATGGTACTAACCTTCCGTTAGTGACCATGGATGGTACTAACCTTCCGTTAGTGACCATGGATGGTACTAACCTTCCGTTACAGTGACCATGGATGGTACTAACCTTCCGGTACAGTGACCATAGATGGTACTAACCTTCCGGTATAGTGACCATGGATGGTACTAACCTTCCGGTACAGTCACCATGGATGGTACTAACCTTCCGTTAGTGACCATGGATGGTACTAACCTTCCGTTACAGTCACCATGGATGGTACTAACCTTCCGGCACAGTGACCATGGATGGTACTAACCTTCCGGTACAGTGACCATGGATGGTACTAACCTTCCAATACGGTCACCATGGATGGTACTAACCTTCCGTTAGTGACCATGGATGGTACTAACCTTCCGGTACAGTCACCATGGATGGTACTAACCTTCCGTTAGTGACCATGGATGGTACTAACCTTCCGTTACAGTCACCATGGATGGTACTAACCTTCCGGTACAGTGACCATGAAGGGTACTAACCTTCCGGTACAGTGACCATGGATGGTACTAACCTTCCGGTACGGTCACCATGGATGGTACTAACCTTCCGTTAGTGACCATGGATGGTACTAACCTTCCGTTAGTGACCATGGATGGTACTAACCTTCCGTTAGTGACCATGGATGGTACTAACCTTCCGTTAGTGACCATGGATGGTACTAACCTTCCGTTACAGTGACCATGGATGGTACTAACCTTCCGTTACAGTGACCATGGATGGTACTAACCTTCCGTTACAGTCACCATGGATGGTACTAACCTGCCGGTACAGTGACCATGGATGGTACTAACCTTCCGGTACAGTGACCATGGATGGTACTAACCTTCCGTTAGTGACCATGGATGGTACTAACCTTCCGTTAGTGACCATGGATGGTACTAACCTTCCGTTAGTGACCATGGATGGTACTAACTTTCCGGTACGGTCACCATGGATGGTACTAACCTTCCGGTACAGTGACCATGGATGGTACTAACCTTCCGTTAGTGACCATGGATAGTACTAACCTTCCGTTAGTGACCATGGATGGTACTAACCTTCCGGTACAGTGACCATGGATGGTACTAACCTTCCGTCAGTGACCATGGATGGTACTAACCTTCCGATAGTGACCATGGATGGTACTAACCTTCCGTTACAGTCACCATGGATGGTACTAACCTTCCGGTACAGTGACCATGGATGGTACTAATCTACCGTTAGTGACCATGGATGGCACTAACCTTCCGTTAGTGACCATGGATGGTACTAACCTTCCGGTACAGTGACCATGGATGGTACTAACCTTCCGTTAGTGACCATGGATGGTACTAACCTTCTGTTAGTGACCATGGATGGTACTAACCTTCCGGTACAGTGACCATGGATGGTACTAACCTTCCGTTACAGTGACCATAAATGGTACTAACCTTCCGGTACAGTGACCATGGATGGTACTAACCTTCCGGTACAGTGACCATGGATGGTACTAACCTTCCGTTAGTGACCATGGATGGTGCTAACCTTCCAGTACAGTGACCATGGATGGTACTAACCTTCCGTTAGTGACCATATGGATGGTACTAACCTTCCGGTACAGTCACCATGGATGGTACTAACCTTCCGGTACAGTGACCATGGATGGTACTAACCTTCCGGTACAGTGACCATGGATGGTACTAACCTTCCGGTACAGTGACCATGGATGGTACTAACCTTCCGGTAGTGACCATGGATGGTACTAACCTTCCGTTAGTGACCATGGATGGTACTAACCTTCCGTTACAGTCACCATGGATGGTACTAACCTTCTGTTACAGTGACCATGGATGGTACTAACCTTCCGGTACAGTGACCATGGATGGTACTAACCTACCGTTACAGTGACCATGGATGGTACTAACCTTCCGGTACAGTGACCATGGATGGTACTAACCTACCATTAGTGACCATGGATGATACTAACCTTCCGTTAGTGACCATGGATGATACTAACCTTCCAGTACAGTCACCATGGATGGTACTAACCTTCCAGTACAGTGACCATGGATGGTACTAACCTTCCGTTACAGTCACCATGGATGGTACTAACCTTCCGTTAGTGACCATGGATGGTACTACCCTTCTGTTACAGTGACCATGGATGGTACTAATATTCCGTTACAGTCACCATGGATGGTACTAACCTTCCGTTAGTGACCATGGATGGTACTAACCTTCTGTTACAGTGACCATGGATGGTACTAACCTTCCGTCAGTGACCATGGATGGTACTAACCTTCCGTTAGTGACCATGGATGGTACTAACCTTCCGGTACAGTCACCATGGATGGTACTAACCTTCCGTTAGTGACCATGGATGGTACTACCCTTCCGGTACAGTGACCATGGATGGTACTAACCTTCCGTTACAGTCACCATGGATGATACTAACCTTCCGTTAGTGACCATGGATGGTACTAACCTTCCGTTAGTGACCATGGATGATACTAACCTTCCGTTAGTGACCATGGATGGTACTAACCTTCCGTTAGTGACCATGGATGGTACTAACCTTCCCTTACAGTCACCATGGATGGTACTAACCTTCTGTTACAGTGACCATGGATGGTACTAACCTTCTGTTACAGTGACCATGGATGGTACTAACCTTCCGGTACAGTGACCATGGATGGTACTAATCTACCGTTAGTGACCATGGATGGCACTAACCTTCCGTTAGTGACCATGGATGGTACTAACCTTCCGGTACAGTGACCATGGATGGTACTAACCTTCCGTTAGTGACCATGGATGGTACTAACCTTCTGTTAGTGACCATGGATGGTACTAACCTTCCGGTACAGTGACCATGGATGGTACTAACCTTCCGTTACAGTGACCATAAATGGTACTAACCTTCCGGTACAGTGACCATGGATGGTACTAACCTTCCGGTACAGTGACCATGGATGGTACTAACCTTCCGTTAGTGACCATGGATGGTGCTAACCTTCCAGTACAGTGACCATGGATGGTACTAACCTTCCGATAGTGACCATGGATGGTACTAACCTTCCGGTACAGTGACCATGGATGGTACTAACCTTCCGGTACAGTGACCATGGATGGTACTAACCTTCCGGTAGTGACCATGGATGGTACTAACCTTCCGTTAGTGACCATGGATGGTACTAACCTTCCGTTACAGTCACCATGGATGGTACTAACCTTCTGTTACAGTGACCATGGATGGTACTAACCTTCCGGTACAGTGACCATGGATGGTACTAACCTACCGTTACAGTGACCATGGATGGTACTAACCTTCCGGTACAGTGACCATGGATGGTACTAACCTACCATTAGTGACCATGGATGATACTAACCTTCCGTTAGTGACCATGGATGATACTAACCTTCCAGTACAGTCACCATGGATGGTACTAACCTTCCAGTACAGTGACCATGGATGGTACTAACCTTCCGTTACAGTCACCATGGATGGTACTAACCTTCCGTTAGTGACCATGGATGGTACTACCCTTCTGTTACAGTGACCATGGATGGTACTAATATTCCGTTACAGTCACCATGGATGGTACTAACCTTCCGTTAGTGACCATGGATGGTACTAACCTTCTGTTACAGTGACCATGGATGGTACTAACCTTCCGTCAGTGACCATGGATGGTACTAACCTTCCGTTAGTGACCATGGATGGTACTAACCTTCCGGTACAGTCACCATGGATGGTACTAACCTTCCGTTAGTGACCATGGATGGTACTACCCTTCCGGTACAGTGACCATGGATGGTACTAACCTTCCGTTACAGTCACCATGGATGATACTAACCTTCCGTTAGTGACCATGGATGGTACTAACCTTCCGTTAGTGACCATGGATGATACTAACCTTCCGTTAGTGACCATGGATGGTACTAACCTTCCGTTAGTGACCATGGATGGTACTAACCTTCCCTTACAGTCACCATGGATGGTACTAACCTTCTGTTACAGTGACCATGGATGGTACTAACCTTCTGTTACAGTGACCATGGATGGTACTAACCTTCCGTTACAGTCACCATGGATGATACTAACCTTCCGTTAGTGACCATGGATGGTACTAACCTTCCGTTAGTGACCATGGATGATACTAACCTTCCGTTAGTGACCATGGATGGTACTAACCTTCCGTTAGTGACCATGGATGGTACTAACCTTCTGTTACAGTGACCATGGATGGTACTAACTTTCTGTTACAGTGACCATGGATGGTACTAACCTTCCGTTACAGTCACCATGGATGATACTAACCTTCCGTTAGTGACCATGGATGGTACTAACCTTCCGTTAGTGACCATGGATGATACTAACCTTCCGTTAGTGACCATGGATGGTACTAACCTTCCGTTAGTGACCATGGATGGTACTAACCTTCCGTTACAGTCACCATGGATGGTACTAACCTTCTGTTACAGTGACCATGGATGGTACTAACATTCTGTTACAGTGACCATGGATGGTACTAACCTTCTGTTACAGTGACCATGGATGGTACTAACCTTCCGTTAGTGACCATGGATGGTACTAACCTTCCATTACAGTCACCATGGATGGTACTAACCTTCCGGTACAGTGACCATGGATGGTACTAACCTTCTGTTACAGTAACCATGGATGGTACTAACCTTCCGTTACAGTCACCATGGATGGTACTAACCTTCCGGTACAGTGACCATGGATGGTACTAACCTTCTGTTACAGTAACCATGGATGGTACTAACCTTCCGTTACAGTCACCATGGATGGTACTAACCTTCCGGTACAGTCACCATGGATGGTACTAACCTTCCGGTACAGTGACCATGAATGGTACTAACCTTCCGTTACAGTCACCATGGATGGTACTAACCTTCCGTTAGTGACCATGGATGGTACTACCCTTCTGTTACAGTGACCATGGATGGTACTAATATTCCATTACAGTCACCATGGATGGTACTAACCTACCGTTAGTGACCATGGATGGTACTAACCTTCTGTTACAGTGACCATGGATGGTACTAACCTTCCGTCAGTGACCATGGATGGTACTAACCTTCCGTTAGTGACCATGGATGGTACTAACCTTCCGGTACAGTCACCATGGATGGTACTAACCTTCCGTTAGTGACCATGGATGGTACTACCCTTCCGGTACAGTGACCATGGATGGTACTAACCTTCCGTTACAGTCACCATGGATGATACTAACCTTCCGTTAGTGACCATGGATGGTACTAACCTTCCGTTAGTGACCATGGATGATACTAACCTTCCGTTAGTGACCATGGATGGTACTAACCTTCCGTTAGTGACCATGGATGGTACTAACCTTCCGTTACAGTCACCATGGATGGTACTAACCTTCTGTTACAGTGACCATGGATGGTACTAACCTTCTGTTACAGTGACCATGGATGGTACTAACCTTCCGTTACAGTCACCATGGATGATACTAACCTTCCGTTAGTGACCATGGATGGTACTAACCTTCCGTTAGTGACCATGGATGATACTAACCTTCCGTTAGTGACCATGGATGGTACTAACCTTCCGTTAGTGACCATGGATGGTACTAACCTTCTATTACAGTGACCATGGATGGTACTAACTTTCTGTTACAGTGACCATGGATGGTACTAACCTTCCGTTACAGTCACCATGGATGATACTAACCTTCCGTTAGTGACCATGGATGGTACTAACCTACCGTTAGTGACCATGGATGATACTAACCTTCCGTTAGTGACCATGGATGGTACTAACCTTCCGTTAGTGACCATGGATGGTACTAACCTTTCGTTACAGTCACCATGGATGGTACTAACCTTCTGTTACAGTGACCATGGATGGTACTAATATTCTGTTACAGTGACCATGGATGGTACTAACCTTCTGTTACAGTGACCATGGATGGTACTAACCTTCCGTTAGTGACCATGGATGGTACTAACCTTCCATTACAGTCACCATGGATGGTACTAACCTTCCGGTACAGTGACCATGGATGGTACTAACCTTCTGTTACAGTAACCATGGATGGTACTAACCTTCCGTTACAGTCACCATGGATGGTACTAACCTTCCGGTACAGTGACCATGGATGGTACTAACCTTCTGTTACAGTGACCATGGATGGTACTAACCTTCCGTTAGTGACCATGGATGGTACTAACCTTCCGTTAGTGACCATGGATGGTACTAATCTTCCGTTACAGTGACCATGGATGGTACTAACCTTCCGGTACAGTCAATATGGATGGTACTAACCTTCCGTTAGTGACCATGGATGGTACTAACCTTCCGTTACAGTCACCATTGATGGTACTAACCTTCCGGTACAGTGACCATGGATGGTACTAACCTTCCAGTACAGTGACCATGGATGGTACTAACCTTCCGTTAGTGACCATGGACGGTACTAACCTTCCGTTAGTGACCATGGATGGTACTAACCTTCCGTTAGTGACCATGGATGGTACTAACCTTCCGTTAGTGACCATGGATGGTACTAACCTTCCGTTACAGTGTCCATGGATGGTACTAACCTTCCGGTACAGTCACCATGGATGGTACTAACCTTCCGTTAGTGACCACGGATGGTACTAACCTTCCGTTACAGTCACCATGGATGGTACTAACCTTCCGGTACAGTGACCATGGATGGTACTAACCTTCCGGTACAGTGACCATGGATGGTACTAACCTTCTGTTAGTGACTATGGATGGTACTAACCTTCCGTTAGTGACCATGGATGGTACTAACCTTCCGGTACGGTCACCATGGATGGTACTAACCTTCCGTTAGTGACCATGGATGGTACTAACCTTCCATTTTTGACCATGGATGGTACTAACCTTCCGGTACAGTGACCATGGATGGTACTAACCTTTCAAGACAGTGACCATGGATGGTACTAACCTTCCGTCAGTGACCATAGATGGTACTAACCTTCCGTTAGTGACCATGGATGGTACTAACCTTCCATTAGTGACCATGGATGGTACTAACCTTCCGGTACAGTGACCATGGATGGTACTAACCTTCCGGTACAGTGACCATGGATGGTACTTACCTTCCGGTACAGTGACCATGGATGGTACTAACCTTCCGGTACAGTGACCATGGATGGTACTAACCTACCGTTAGTGACCATGGATGGTACTAACCTTCCGTTAGTGACCATGGATGGTACTAACCTTCCGTTACAGTCACCATGGATGGTACTAACCTTCCGTTACAGTGACCATGGATGGTACTAACCTTCCGTTAGTGACCATGGATGGTACTAACCTTCCGTTACAGTCACCATGGATGGTACTAACCTTCCGGTACGGTCACCATGGATGGTACTAACCTTCCGTTAGTGACCATGGATGGTACTAACCTTCCGTTAGTGACCATGGATGGTACTAACCTTCGTTACAGTCACCATGGATGGTACTAACCTTCCGGTACAGTGACCATGGATGGTACTAACCTTCCGTTACAGTCACCATGGATGATACTAACCTTCCGTTAGTGACGATGGATGGTACTAACCTTCCGTTAGTGACCATGGATGGTACTAACCTTCCGTTACAGTCACCATGGATGATACTAACCTTCCGTTAGTGACCATGGATGATACTAACCTTCCGTTAGTGACCATGGATGATACTAACCTTCCGTTAGTGACCATAGATGGTAGTAACCTTCCGTTAGTGCCCATGGATGGTACTAACCATCCGTTACAGTCACCATGGATGGTACTAACCTTCTGTTACAGTGACCATGGATGGTACTAACCTTCTGTTACAGTGACCATGGATGGTACTAACCTTCCGTTACAGTCACCATGGATGATACTAACCTTCCGTTAGTGACCATGGATGGTACTAACCTTCCGTTAGTGACCATAGATGATACTAACCTTCCGTTAGTGACCATGGATGGTACTAACGTTCCGTTAGTGACCATGGATGGTACTAACCTTCCGTTACAGTCACCATGGATGGTACTAACCTTCTGTTACAGTGACCATGGATGGTACTAACCTTCCGTTACAGTGACCATGGATGGTACTAACCTTCCGTTACAGTCACCATGGATGGTACTAACCTGCCGGTACAGTGACCATGGATGGTACTAACCTTCCGGTACAGTGACCATGGATGGTACTAACCTTCCGTTAGTGACCATGGATGGTACTAACCTTCCGTTAGTGACCATGGATGGTACTAACTTTCCGGTACGGTCACCATGGATGGTACTAACCTTCGGGTACAGTGACCATGGATGGTACTAACCTTCTGTTAGTGACCATGGATAGTACTAACCTTCCGTTAGTGACCATGGATGGTACTAACCTTCCGGTACAGTGACCATGGATGGTACTAACCTTCCGGTACAGTGACCATGGATGGTACTAACCTTCCGTCAGTGACCATGGATGGTACTAACCTTCCGATAGTGACCATGGATGGTACTAACCTTCCGTTACAGTCACCATGGATGGTACTAACCTTCCGGTACAGTGACCATGGATGGTACTAACCTACCGTTAGTGACCATGGATGGCACTAACCTTCCGTTAGTGACCATGGATGGTACTAACCTTCCGGTACAGTGACCATGGATGGTACTAACCTTCCGTTAGTGACCATGGATGGTACTAACCTTCTGTTAGTGACCATGGATGGTACTAACCTTCCGGTACAGTGACCATGGATGGTACTAACCTTCCGTTACAGTGACCATGGATGGTACTAACCTTCCGGTACAGTGACCATGGATGGTACTAACCTTCCGGTACAGTGACCATGGATGGTACAAACCTTCCGTTAGTGACCATGGATGGTGCTAACCTTCCAGTACAGTGACCATGGATGGTACTAACCTTCCGTTAGTGACCATATGGATGGTACTAACCTTCCGGTACAGTCACCATGGATGGTACTAACCTTCCGGTACAGTGACCATGGATGGTACTAACCTTCCGGTACAGTGACCATGGATGGTACTAACCTTCCGGTACAGTGACCATGGATGGTACTAACCTTCCGGTAGTGACCATGGATGGTACTAACCTTCCGTTAGTGACCATGAATGGTACTAACCTTCCGTTACAGTCACCATGGATGGTACTAACCTTCTGTTACAGTGACCATGGATGGTACTAACCTTCCGGTACAGTGACCATGGATGGTACTAACCTACCGTTACAGTGACCATGGATGGTACTAACCTTCCGGTACAGTGACCATGGATGGTACTAACCTACCATTAGTGACCATGGATGATACTAACCTTCCGTTAGTGACCATGGATGATGCTAACCTTCCAGTACAGTCACCATGGATGGTACTAACCTTCCGGTACAGTGACCATGGATGGTACTAACCTTCCGTTACTGTCACCATGGATGGTACTAACCTTCCGTTAGTGACCATGGATGGTACTACCCTTCTGTTACAGTGACCATGGATGGTACTAATATTCCGTTACAGTCACCATGGATGGTACTAACCTACCGTTAGTGACCATGGATGGTACTAACCTTCTGTTACAGTGAGCATGGATGGTACTAACCTTCCGTCAGTGACCATGGATGGTACTAACCTTCCGTTAGTGACCATGGATGGTACTAACCTTCCGGTACAGTCACCATGGATGGTACTAACCTTCCGTTAGTGACCATGGATGGTACTACCCTTCCGGTACAGTGACCATGGATGGTACTAACCTTCCGTTACAGTCACCATGGATGATACTAACCTTCCGTTAGTGACCATGGATGGTACTAACCTTCCGTTAGTGACCATGGATGATACTAACCTTCCGTTAGTGACCATGGATGGTACTAACCTTCCGTTAGTGACCATGGATGGTACTAACCTTCCCTTACAGTCACCATGGATGGTACTAACCTTCTGTTACAGTGACCATGGATGGTACTAACCTTCTGTTACAGTGACCATGGATGGTACTAACCTTCCGTTACAGTCACCATGGATGATACTAACCTTCCGTTAGTGACCATGGATGGTACTAACCTTCCGTTAGTGACCATGGATGATACTAACCTTCCGTTAGTGACCATGGATGGTACTAACCTTCCGTTAGTGACCATGGATGGTACTAACCTTCTGTTACAGTGACCATGGATGGTACTAACTTTCTGTTACAGTGACCATGGATGGTACTAACCTTCCGTTACAGTCACCATGGATGATACTAACCTTCCGTTAGTGACCATGGATGGTACTAACCTTCCGTTAGTGACCATGGATGATACTAACCTTCCGTTAGTGACCATGGATGGTACTAACCTTCCGTTAGTGACCATGGATGGTACTAACCTTCCGTTACAGTCACCATGGATGGTACTAACCTAATGTTACAGTGACCATGGATGGTACTAACATTCTGTTACAGTGACCATGGATGGTACTAACCTTCTGTTACAGTGACCATGGATGGTACTAACCTTCCGTTAGTGACCATGGATGGTACTAACCTTCCATTACAGTCACCATGGATGGTACTAACCTTCCGGTACAGTGACCATGGATGGTACTAACCTTCTGTTACAGTAACCATGGATGGTACTAACCTTCCGTTACAGTCACCATGGATGGTACTAACCTTCCGGTACAGTGACCATGGATGGAACTAACCTTCTGTTACAGTAACCATGGATGGTACTAACCTTCCGTTACAGTCACCATGGATGGTACTAACCTTCCGGTACAGTCACCATGGATGGTACTAACCTTCCGGTACAGTGACCATGAATGGTACTAACCTTCCGGTACAGTCACCATGGATGGTACTAACCTTCCGTTAGTGACCATGGATGGTACTACCCTTCTGTTACAGTGACCATGGATGGTACTAATATTCCATTACAGTCACCATGGATGGTACTAACCTACCGTTAGTGACCATGGATGGTACTAACCTTCTGTTACAGTGACCATGGATGGTACTAACCTTCCGTCAGTGACCATGGATGGTACTAACCTTCCGTTAGTGACCATGGATGGTACTAACCTTCCGGTACAGTCACCATGGATGGTACTAACCTTCCGTTAGTGACCATGGATGGTACTACCCTTCCGGTACAGTGACCATGGATGGTACTAACCTTCCGTTACAGTCACCATGGATGATACTAACCTTCCGTTAGTGACCATGGATGGTACTAACCTTCCGTTAGTGACCATGGATGATACTAACCTTCCGTTAGTGACCATGGATGGTACTAACCTTCCGTTAGTGACCATGGATGGTACTAACCTTCCGTTACAGACACCATGGATGGTACTAACCTTCTGTTACAGTGACCATGGATGGTACTAACCTTCTGTTACAGTGACCATGGATGGTACTAACCTTCCGTTACAGTCACCATGGATGATACTAACCTTCCGTTAGTGACCATGGATGGTACTAACCTTCCGTTAGTGACCATGGATGATACTAACCTTCCGTTAGTGACCATGGATGGTACTAACCTTCCGTTAGTGACCATGGATGGTACTAACCTTCTGTTACAGTGACCATGGATGGTACTAACTTTCTGTTACAGTGACCATGGATGGTACTAACCTTCTGTTACAGTCACCATGGATGATACTAACCTTCCGTTAGTGACCATGGATGGTACTAACCTTCCGTTAGTGACCATGGATGATACTAACCTTCCGTTAGTGACCATGGATGGTACTAACCTTCCGTTAGTGACCATGGATGGTACTAACCTTCCGTTACAGTCACCATGGATGGTACTAACCTTCTGTTACAGTGACCATGGATGGTACTAATATTCTGTTACAGTGACCATGGATGGTACTAACCTTCTGTTACAGTGACCATGGATGGTACTAACCTTCCGTTAGTGACCATGGATGGTACTAACCTTCCATTACAGTCACCATGGATGGTACTAACCTTCCGGTACAGTGACCATGGATGGTACTAACCTTCTGTTACAGTAACCATGGATGGTACTAACCTTCCGTTACAGTCACCATGGATGGTACTAACCTTCCGGTACAGTGACCATGGATGGTACTAACCTTCTGTTACAGTGACCATGGATGGTACTAACCTTCCGTTAGTGACCATGGATGGTACTAACCTTCCGTTAGTGACCATGGATGGTAATAACCTTCCGTTACAGTGACCATGGATGGTACTAACCTTCCGGTACAGTCAATATGGATGGTACTAACCTTCCGTTAGTGACCATGGATGGTACTAACCTTCCGTTACAGTCACCATTGATGGTACTAACCTTCCAGGACAGTGACCATGGATGGTACTAACCTTCCGGTACAGTGACCATGGATGGTACTAACCTTCCGTTAGTGACCATGGACGGTACTAACCTTCCGTTAGTGACCATGGATGGTACTAACCTTCCGTTAGTGACCATGGATGGTACTAACCTTCCGTTAGTGACCATGGATGGTACTAACCTTCCGTTACAGTGTCCATGGATGGTACTAACCTTCCGGTACAGTCACCATGGATGGTACTAACCTTCCGTTAGTGACCACGGATGGTACTAACCTTCCGTTACAGTCACCATGGATGGTACTAACCTTCCGGTACAGTGACCATGGATGGTACTAACCTTCCGGTACAGTGACCATGGATGGTACTAACCTTCCGTTAGTGACTATGGATGGTACTAACCTTCCGTTAGTGACCATGGATGGTACTAACCTTCCGGTACGGTCACCATGGATGGTACTAACCTTCCGTTAGTGACCATGGATGGTACTAACCTTCCATTTTTGACCATGGATGGTACTAACCTTCCGGTACAGTGACCATGGATGGTACTAACCTTTCTGTACAGTGACCATGGATGGTACTAACCTTCCGTCAGTGACCATAGATGGTACTAACCTTCCGTTAGTGACCATGGATGGTACTAACCTTCCATTAGTGACCATGGATGGTACTTACCTTCCGGTACAGTGACCATGGATGGTACTAACCTTTCGGTACAGTGACCATGGATGGTACTAACCTACCGTTAGTGACCATGGATGGTACTAACTTTCCGTTAGTGACCATGGATGGTACTAACCTTCCTTTACAGTCACCATGGATGGTACTAACCTTCCGTTACAGTGACCATGGATGGTACTAACCTTCCGTTAGTGACCATGGATGGTACTAACCTTCCGTTACAGTCACCATGGATGGTACTAACCTTCCGGTACGGTCACCATGGATGGTACTAACCTTCCGTTAGTGACCATGGATGGTACTAACCTTCCGTAACAGTCACCATGGATGATACTAACCTTCTGTTAGTGACCATGGATGATACTAACCTTCCGTTAGTGACCGTGGATGGTACTAACCTTCGTTACAGTCACCATGGATGGTACTAACCTTCCGGTACAGTGACCATGGATGGTACTAACCTTCCGTTACAGTCACCATGGATGATACTAACCTTCCGTTAGTGACGATGGATGGTACTAACCTTCCGTTAGTGACCATGGATGGTACTAACCTTCCGTTACAGTCACCATGGATGATACTAACCTTCCGTTAGTGACCATGGATGATACTAACCTTCCGTTAGTGACCATGGATGATACTAACCTTCCGTTAGTGACCATAGATGGTAGTAACCTTCCGTTAGTGCCCATGGATGGTACTAACCATCCGTTACAGTCACCATGGATGGTACTAACCTTCTGTTACAGTGACCATGGATGGTACTAACCTTCTGTGACAGTGACCATGGATGGTACTAACCTTCCGTTACAGTCACCATGGATGATACTAACCTTCCGTTAGTGACCATGGATGGTACTAACCTTCCGTTAGTGACCATGGATGATACTAACCTTCCGTTAGTGACCATGGATGGTACTAACGTTCCGTTAGTGACCATGGATGGTACTAACCTTCCGTTACAGTCACCATGGATGGTACTAACCTTCTGTTACAGTGACCATGGATGGTACTAACCTTCTGTTACAGTGACCATGGATGGTACTAACCTTCCGTTACAGTCACCATGGATGATACTAACCTTCCGTTACTGACCATGGACGGTACTAACCTTCCGTTAGTGACCATGGATGATACTAACCTTCCGTTAGTGACCATGGATGGTACTAACCTTCCGTTAGTGACCATGGATGGTACTAACCTTCCGTTACAGTCACCATGGATGGTACTAACCTTCTGTTAGTGACCATGGATGGTACTAACATTCTGTTACAGTGACCATGGATGGTACTAACCTTCTGTTACAGTGACCATGGATGGTACTAACCTTCCGTTAGTGACCATGGATGGTACTAACCTTCCGTTACAGTCACCATGGATGATACTAACCTTTTGTTACTGACCATGGATGGTACTAACCTTCCGTTAGTGACCATGGATGATACTAACCTTCCGTTAGTGACCATGGATGGTACTAACCTTCCGTTAGTGACCATGGATGGTACTAACCTTCCGTTACAGTCACCATGGATGGTACTAACCTTCTGTTACAGTGACCATGGATGGTACTAACATTCTGTTACAGTGACCATGGATGGTACTAACCTTCTGTTACAGTGACCATGGATGGTACTAACCTTCCGTTAGTGACCAGGGATGGTACTAACCTTCCATTACAGTCACCATGGATGGTACTAACCTTCCGGTACAGTGACCATGGATGGTACTAACCTTCTGTTACAGTAACCATGGATGGTACTAACCTTCCGTTACAGTCACCATGGATGGTACTAACTTTCCAGTACAGTGACCATGGATGGTACTAACCTTCCGTTACAGTGACCATGGATGGTACTAACCTTCTGTTAGTGACCATGGATGGTACTAACCTTCCGTTAGTGACCATGGATGGTACTAACCTTCCGTTACAGTGAACATGGATGGTACTAACCTTCCGGTACAGTCACTATGGATGGTACTAACCTTCCGTTAGTGACCATGGATGGTACTAACCTTCCGTTACAGTCACCATGGATGGTACTAACCTTCCGGTACAGTGACCATGGATGGTACTAACCTTCCGGTACAGTGACCATGGATGGTACTAACCTTCCGGTACGGTCACTATGGATGGTACTAACCTTCCGTTAGTGACCATGGATGGTACTAACCTTCCGTTAGTGACCATGGATGGTACTAACCTTCCGTTAGTGACCATGGATGGTACTAACCTTCCGTTAGTGACCATGGATGGTACTAACCTTCCGTTAGTGACCATGGATGGTACTAACCTTCCGTTACAGTGACCATGGATTGTACTAACCTTCCGGTACAGTCACCATGGATGGTACTAACCTTCCGTTAGTGACAATGGATGGTACTAACCTTCCGTTACAGTCACCGTGGATGGTACTAACCTTCCGGTACAGTGACCATAGTTGGTACTAACCTTCCGGTACAGTGACCATAGTTGGTACTAACCTTCCGTTAGTGACCATGGATGGTACTAACCTTCCGTTACAGTGACCATGGATGGTACTAACCTTCCGGTACAGTGACCATAGTTGGTACTAACCTTCCGGTACAGTGACCATAGTTGGTACTAACCTTCCGTTAGTGACCATGGATGGTACTAACCTTCCGTTACAGTGACCATGGATGGTACTAACCTTCTGTTACAGTGACCATGGATGGTACTAACCTTCCGTTACAGTGACCATGGATGGTACTAACCTTCCATTACAGTGACCATGGATGGTACTAACCTTCCGGTACGGTCACCATGGATGGTACTAACCTTCCGTTAGTGACCATGGATGGTACTAACCTTCCGTTACAGTCACCATGGATGATACTAACCTTCCGTTAGTGACCATGGATGATACTAACCTTCCGTTAGTGACCATGGATGGTACTAACCTTCGTTACAGTCACCATGGATGGTACTAACCTTCCGGTACAGTGACCATGGATGGTACTAACCTTCCGTTACAGTCACCATGGATGATACTAACCTTCCGTTAGTGACGATGGATGGTACTAACCTTCCGTTAGTGACCATGGATGGTACTAACCTTCCGTTACAGTCACCATGGATGATACTAACCTTCCGTTAGTGACCATGGATGATACTAACCTTCCGTTAGTGACCATGGATGATACTGACCTTCCGTTAGTGACCATGGATGGTAGTAACCTTCCGTTAGTGACCATGGATGGTACTAACCATCCGTTACAGTCACCATGGATGGTACTAACCTTCTGTTACAGTGACCATGGATGGTACTAACCTTCTGTTACAGTGACCATGGATGGTACTAACCTTCCGTTACAGTCACCATGGATGATACTAACCTTCCGTTAGTGACCATGGATGGTACTAACCTTCCGTTAGTGACCATGGATGGTACTAACCTTCCGTTACAGTCACCATGGATGGTACTAACCTTCCGTTACAGTCACCATGGATGGTACTAACCTTCCGTTACAGTGACCATGGATGGTACTAACCTTCCGTTTGTGACCATGGATGGTACTAACCTTCCGTTACAGTCACCATGGATGGTACTAACCTTCCGTTACAGTCACCATGGATGGTACTAACCTTCTGTTACAGTGACCATGGATGGTACTAACCTTCCGTTAGTGACCATGGATGGTACTAACCTTCTGTTACAGTGACCATGGATGGTACTAACCTTTCGTTACAGTGCCCGTGAGTAGTGGTGATGAAGACTTAGCGCCAATTTTAGTTTTTTCAAGTCCAATGGTGTTGTCACATTGGACTGAACGAGCTTTAAAATTGTCGCTCTGTCAAACACCTGTTTGAGCCCTAATTTTAGTCATGTTGGTCGCTCTGTCACACCCGTTTAAAACCGAAATATTTTCAGAGTATAGTTTAAGAACGAATTTATTTCAGAGTTCATATAATGATAGAAGTGTTCCTAATGAAATGTAATAGGAAAAATATTCAGGATCGTCTTTACTGTTTTTATTAAACTCTGCTGTCATAAACATATGTTATAAATTATAGTGTTTTTAGTAACTATTATGTAGGATGTAGTGACACCAGTCAAGCACCTGACATAAGGCAGTGTTACCAAGCTCTAGCTCCTGGTCCCCATCTTACTTATGTAACTTCGTTACATAAGTAAGATGGGGACTAGGTATTATGATGGGACCAGATGGGGACTCGGTATTATGTAACTTCGTTACATAATACCGAGTTTCAGCTCTTGTCCCCCGCCTTACTTTACTCATGTAATTTCTTTACTATCGGTTTAATCTTCCTGAAATTTAAACCCGCTATATTTCATGCCCTGTAAAGTAATTCTAAATAAATACCGAGTTCCAGCTCCCGTCCTCCATCTTAGTTCATTTGTGCAACTTCTTTAGTATCAAGCCAATTTCCCCGAAATTTATAGCAGACATACTTCTGAGTAAGTAAAGAAAATAGAGTTGCGGAACTCCATCTCCTGTCCCCCACCTTGGTTCATTCGTACAACTTTGTTACTTTCCGTCCAAGCCCCTGTAAATCTACGACCGCTATATTTCTTAAACAGTAAATTAAATCAAAGTAAATCCCAGCTCCAACTCCCGTCCTCCGCCTTAGTTCAATGTTCATCAAACCTAATTATTCCAGACAAGTAAGTAGCTCTCATCCCTTATTCAGTCACCTAATCAAAGTAAACAAATCCTCTCCTTCAATACTCTTGTTTACTCAGCTGTGTAAACAATCTGTAATGAGGTAATAATAATCACACGGTCATAATACACCTCAGCTCTCCCTCCTGTCTTCCTCCTTATCTCCCCCACCCCCCACTTATCCTTCCCTCCACACCTTCCTCCTTCCATACCTCCCTCTCTCCCTCCATTCCCCCCACCCCGCTCACCCCCATGTCTCATCTTCCTAACCTTCCCCCTCCCTTACCTTCCCCCCCTCCCTTACCTCCCCCACCCGTTACCTCACCCTCTCTTACCATCCCCAATCCCCTTCCTCGCCCTTCTCACCCTACTCCCCCCTTCCCCAGATTCAGTCACAACTCTGCACCCTCAATAATGTAAATATACAGCTATATTCTTACCATATGTACATATTCTTTCCATGTCCACAGCATATTCTCTGTACAACTTTTATACCCGTTATTCATGTTCTCTGCAAGTTCAAATTATACCTTTTACCTGTTTCTCCATGTTCTGCAAAATGTTCACAGCATGTTCAGTTCATATTCCCAACAAGTTCACTGTGTTCATCGCATTCTCTTACATGTTTTCTGTATTCTTTATCATGTTCTCCCATGTTCTCTGCATTCATTGCATTCTCTTGCATGTTTTCTGTATTCTTTGTCATATTCTCCCATGTTCTCTGCGTTCATCGCATTCTCTTACATATTCTTTAAGGGGGCATTAGAGTGGTGTTGGAAAAGTTGTTCAATGTCAACCAATATTATTTGACTAGTTGTATATGAAAAGTGCTGAAATTGTCACAAGTTTCAGTTCTGCAGCGTAAATAGAAAGGGAGATTTTTTCTTTTTCAACGGTTTTTACACATTTTCAAGTCCACACTTCAGAACACACGTTTCAGATATGATTATTCTGTGACGCTTTTCTGACACATTAGCATATAATAAAGGATTGTGTGTTTTAGAATTTCCAGAACATCTTTAGTTTTCTTAATACTTAAGTTCAAAGTTCCCCCCAAAAATTATGCAAATATGGCATGTTTATTGCTATTATAAAATCAATAAATGAACTTAGAGAAAACTGAAAACATGCAAATGTAGAGACATGCCCTCCACATATACTGTGTAAGTTTCATGTAAATTGAATAAAAAATTAATAAGTTTTGTAAACGTTTGTGTCAATTGAAAAAAAACGGAAATGAATAAATTCTAAGGTTCTAAAATCTGTGGCTGAGGTTGACATCAACAAATTTTCTCCAAAATTGGCATCCTTACAGATAGGCTTGCGTACAGTCAGGTGTGTAAGTTTGATGCAAATCGCCCGAAAAAAAAAAGAAAAAAAAAAAATACATTTTTTTTTCTTAAATTTTTTTCCCAATTAAACTAATTATAATATTTGTTTAATATATGCTATTGTGATAGCAAAGAGTCATAGCTATGATTTCAGTTGACACTTTTGATTGACAATCGATTTTGATCATTTTGGCATAATTTTGACACCTACTTCACTATTTTTTTTCTCCCTTCCTATTTATGCTACGATGCTGCACCTTGGACCAGATGAAACACTTTTTATATAGAACTTGTCAAAAAAGTTTGTTTGAAATCGAACGAGTTTTCATTTATTGCATTTTTGGGGCAAATTGAAACCCTAATGCCCCCTTAAAATACAATAAACAACTGTTTCTGTCATTCAGTAACTAGTTCTTTGTCAACCACATTACTGTTCCCATAATAGATTAGCTAAAATAGTCACCAAATTTATTTTAATAAATTACGTAAATGTTTTTCTCGTTATCAACTTATTATTTCTTAACAGCACTGTTCTTAAACTAATCTACACTTTATACAGTAACAAATTTACAAAGACAGATTTTCTTATCGTTGCTTAAGTAAAATTATTCATCAATCAATTAAAAATAGTCTCATTTATTATCTTTTCTTATTATTTCTTAAATAAAATTATTCGTCAGTCAACTGAGAAAATAGTCACGTTCATCATCTTTCCTTCATGTCTTAACTTAATTATTCGTCAATCAACTAAAAATAACCACATTCATCGTATTTTCTTGTAGCTTCTTAACTAAAATAACATTTCTCTCAACTAAAAATATTCAAGTGTAGCTTCGTTCAATACTTTCTTAACAAACATACTTCATGGAGTAAGAAAAAATAACGAAGTGTAATTTCTTTTCGTCATATCTTAACTAAAATAACCTTTCTCTCAACCGGAAATAGCCAAAGGGATCTTTCAACACTGTTCTTAACTAAAATTATGCGTCGTTAAGTAAGAAAATTGTCGAAGATACTCTTCAAGACACCAATAACACACTCAAAGACATCAATAACACACTCAAAGACATCAATAACACATTCAAAGACATCAAAATTACTCTTTAAGACATCAATAAAACACTCAAAGACATCTATTACACACTCAAAGACATCAATAACACACTCAAAAGACACAAAAGTTACTCCTTAAGACATCAATAACACACTCAAAGACATCAATAACACACTCAAAGACATCAACAACACACTCAAAGATATTAAAGACATTAATAACACACTCAAAAACATCAATGACACACTCAAAGACATCAATAACACACTCAAAGACATCAACAACACACTCAAAAATATTAAAGACATTAATAACACACTCAAAAACATCAATAACACACTCAAAGACATCAATATCACACTCAGTGACAACAAAGACACTCACAGTCATTAAAGACACACTCAAAGACATCAAAATACTACTCATGGCCTCAAAAGTTATTCTCAGAGTCATCAATCCTTGGAATTTATTCTCTAACTCACCTTCGTTCATCAAAGAAACTGTCTAGGACATCTTCGTTCATCAAAGTTGTTCTCTAACTCACCTTCGTTCATGAAAGTAGTTCTCTAAGACATCTTCGAGCATTAAAGAAACATCCTAAAACATCTTCACCCTCTTAAGAATTTCTCCGAGGCAGCAATAATACATTCCAAGATCATTTTAATTAACATTTGCACTCATTAACGCGACTTTGTATAAAAGATTTAATCTTTAGAACTTCTATGTGCATTAAATAAACTCTTACTGCAAGTAAAATCGTTCTTTAATCATCAGAAAATAGTCACTAGCATCTTTGTTCAAGAAATATGTAAACTAGAGTTTGTGCTAAGCTTACTAAGACATGTCATTATGTACTCACAACCAACTTTAAGTATTAATTCAAACTAAACAAGTACTACTTTATGTACTAATAAACTTACACTTCAAGTAAAAGTAATAAAATAACTGACTTTTATGTAGTAACAGCGTTCACTAAGACAGTTTTACTAAGACATTTACAGTCAAACACTTAATAATAACACTTATGTCACAAAACATACAAAGCTCTTCAAGCAACTAGTTCACCTTTTCGTAGCAAACTTGTATTTTTGTTATTATTAATTATGCTGTTAAAATACATTTTCTGACCTGAGCGCCTGACAGTGGACAGCACTCGGGATTCATTCGTAGTCCCGAGGTTCCGGGTTCGATTCCCGGTGGAGGCGGAGACAAATGGGCAAAATGTTTCTTACAGCGCAATTCTCCTGTTCACCTAGCAGTAAATAGTCACCTGGGAGTTAGACTCCCAGGTGACTAACGTTGATAACGAGAAATACATTTACGTAATTTATTAAAATAAATTTGGTGACTATTTTAGCTAATCTATTAGCGGAACACTAGTGCGGTTGACAAAGAACTAGTTACTGAATGACAGAAACAATTGTTTATTGGATTTTAAAGAACATGTAAGAGAATGCGATGAATGCAGAGAACATGAGAGAATATGACAAAGAACACAGAAAGCATGTAAGTGAATGCGATGAACACAGTGAACTTGTGGGTAATATAAACTGAACATGCTGTGAACATTTTGCAGAAAATGGAGAACAGGAAGAAACAGGTAAAAGGTATAATTTGAACTTACAGAGAACACAAATAATAAATATAAAAGTTGTACAGAGAGTATGCTGTGAAGATGGAAAGAATATGTACATATGGGAGCCGGGAGCCGGTGGCTGAGCGGACAGAACACTGTACGCGTCATCCTGTGGTCCCGGATTCGATCTCGGGCGCCGGCAAGAAACAATAGGCAGAGTTTCTTTCACCCTGATGCTCCTGCTACCTAGCAGTAAATAGGTACCTGGGAGTTAGTCAGCGGTCACAGGCTGCTTCCTGAGGGTGGAGGCCTGGTCGAGGACCGGGCCGCGGGGACATTAAGCCCCGAAATCATCTCAAGATAAGCTCAAGAAGATTGGTAAGAATATAGCTGAATATTTACATTCATGATGGTGCAGAGTTGTGACGGAATCTGGGGAAGGAGGAGGAAGGGGATTGGGGATGGTAAGGTAGGGGGAGGTAACGGGTGGGGGAGGTAAGGGAGATGAGACATAGGGGTGGGGGGAATGGAGGTAGAGAGGTATGGAAGGAGGAAGGTGTGGAGGGGGTAAGTGGGGGGAAGATAAGGAGGAAGGCGGGAGGGAGAGATGAGATGTATTATGGCCGTGTGATTATTATTACATCTTGAGGTTATCTTGAGATGATTTCGGGGCTTTAGTGTCCCCGCGGCCCGGTCCTCGACCAGGCCTCCACCCCCAGGAAGCAGCCCGTGACAGCTGACTAACTCCCAGGTACCTATTTACTGCTAGGTAACAGGGGCATTCAGGGTGAATGAAACTTTGCCCATTTGTTTCTGCCTCGTGCGGGAATCAAACCCGCGCCACAGAATTACGAGTACTGCGCGCTATCCACCAGCCTACGAGGTCCCTTCGTTACAGATTGTTTACACAGCTGAGTAAACAGGAGTATTGAAGGAGAGAAATTGTTTACTTTGATTAGGTGATTAGGTAAGGAATGAGAGCTACTTACTTGTTCTGGAATAATTAAGTTTGATGTACATTGAACTAAGGCGGAAGATGGGAGCTGGAGCTCGATATTTACTTTGATTTAATTTACTGTTTAAGAAATGTAGCGATCGTAGATTTACGGAGGATTGGGCGGAAAGTAACAAAGTTGTATGAATGAACCAAGGTGGGGGACAGGAGCTAGAGTTCCGTAACTCCATTTTCTTTACTTACTCAGAAGTATGTCTGCTTTTAATTTAGGGAAAATTGGCTTGATACTAAAGAAGTTGCACAAATGAACTAAGGTGGAGGACGGGAACTGGAACTCGGTATTTATTTAGAATTACTTTACAGGGCATGAAATATAGCGGGTTTAAATTTCAGGAAGATTAAACCGATAGTAAAGAAATTACATGAGTAAAGTAAGGCGGGGGACAAGAGCTGAAACTCGGTATTTACTTTGAATTCTTTTATAGCGTCTGAAATATAGCAGACTTGAATCATGAGAAAATTGATTGGATACTAACGAAGTTACATAAGTAAGATGGGGACCAGGAGCTAGAGCTTGGTAACACTGCCTTATGTCAGGTGCTTGACTGGTGTCACTACATCCTACATAATAGTTACTTAAAACACTATAATTTATAACATATGTTTATGACAGCAGAGTTTAATAAAAACAGTAGAGACGATCCTGAATATTTTTCCTATTACATTTCATTACGAACACTTCTATCATTATATGAACTCTGAAATAAATTCGTTCTTAAACTATACTCTGAAAATATTTCGGTTTTAAACGGGTGTGACAGAGCGACCAACATGACTAAAATTAGGGCTCAAACGGGTGTTTGACAGAGCGACAATTTTAAAGCTCGTTCAGTCCAATGTGACAACACCATTGGACTTGAAAAAACTAAAATTGACGCTAAGTCTTCATCCCCACTACTCACGGGCACTGTAACGAAAGGTTAGTACCATCCATGGTCACTAACAGAAGGTTAGTACCATCCATGGTCACTAACGGAAGGTTAGTACCATCCATGGTCACTGTAACAGAAGGTTAGTACCATCCATGGTGACTGTAACGGAAGGTTAGTATCATCCATGGTGACTGTAACGGAAGGTTAGTACCATCCATGGTCACTAACGGAAGGTTAATACCATCCATGGTCACTAACGGAAGGTTAGTACCATCCATGGTCACTGAGGTAATCATGGTCACTGTACCGGAAGGTTAGTACCATCCATGGTCACTGAGGTAATCATGGTCACTGTACCGGAAGGTTAGTACTATCCATGGTCACTGAGGTAATCATGGTCACTGTACCGGAAGGTTAGTACCATCCATGGTCACTGTAACGGAAGGTTAGTATCATCCATGGTCACTGTACCGGAAGGTTAGTACCATCCATGGTCACTGTACCGGAAGGTTAGTACCATCCATGATCACTAACGGAAGGTTAGTACCATCCATGGTGTTACGGCCCTCTCGGGTCGCAACCGGGTTCTTTCTCTGCTGTTGTTAGAGGAAGGGTATCCGGCCCCAAGCCAGTAGTGGCTTTCAAGGGATGTGATCCGTAACACAAGTAAATTAATGGGGAAGGGAAATAAAGGCAAAAACTTAATAATATAATTATTACCGTCACCATAAATATATAAAAGGTTACACAAGGGGGGGGGGGTTAAACACTATTATATACAACGTAGTCTTCCTCTGAAGACTCTGGACGTTCACGGTGCTCAACAAGGCTAAGCTCTTGGTCCTCTTGTGGCCTCACGACGAATCCTTCGATTCTCTTGAGTCTACCCTGGCCACAGGCCAGCCAAATCACAGTTCCACTGGGAGCACCGTTGTGGGGGCCATCAACCACAAGTCCAGCCGGTAGCTGGCAGGTTCCAATCAGCAACGCTGGTTAGGCCACTCCACGACCGATACTAGGGTAGCGAGCCCTAGTCAGGAGCCTCGTGTGATCCCACAGACCACTCTCCTCGCCACAACACCCCAGTGGTTAAGCGTCTCCACCAGTCAGTCCCGGGTACTACAATCCCTCAACTGCCACATCACAGGCAGGGTAACACCACAGTGTTCATCCAGGGGGGCGACTCACAGCTGCTGCAGCAAACACTTGGAGACAAGACGGCTGCCTTGGGTAGACTGATCCAACTTCCATTACAGCAGTCCCAGGTCGACTCTGTAATCAGACACGTCATCAGTACTAGGGACACTCTAGGGCATGTCACTTACCGGCTCAGACCCAAACGCCCACCTATCCACTCCATAGATGGCGTTGCTGTCCAAGCGCCACCTCACCAGAGGTCAGCAGCGGCTGCGTTATGAGCCGATCAGGACGGGAAACTAGCCCTTGTGGCTGGTATTTCCTGCCCTCACTTGATGGCGCCGTCCATTTGGAGGGGGTTTCCGGAGTTGACCCACAGATGGCGTGGTCGTCACTGCTCCGGGCTCGGACGCTGGACTCGGGTCCATAACACATGGTCACTGAGGTAATCATGGTCACTGTAACGGAAGGTTAGTACCATCCATGGTCACTGTACCGGAAGGTTAGTACCATCCATGGTCACTGTAATGAAAGATTACTACCATCCATGGTCACTGAGGTAATCATGGTCACTGTAACAATTAACCAGACATTTTTGGAGATCCTTACAAGGGTCTCCCCAATGCTCGACAATATGGCTAAGTGGGCAGCTGCTTCCTGAGAAGGAGCAGCAATGACACATGAACCAGTACGGGTTAAAAGAAACAGAGGTATCCACTGAATCAGTGAGGTGTTTATGGAGGAAGAAATCATCAGGCTGTGTAGAATCCAGATGGTTGAGATCAAAGTATTTCGTCCATGTAGCAGGGCCAAACAAGGTGAGGATCATACTACCACTGGTAGGAATCATGCAAAGTGCAGCTGGGGGGGGGGGGTAAAAGGTGATGAGGTGGTCATCTCTGGGGTCGTGGAGCTCAACCCTACCACAGAGGTGGGAGGAGACCGGAGGGGGTTAGTCAAAAGGGTCAAAGGAGTAGCTTGGTCTGGGCTCAATGTAGCGGGGGCTGAAGAGCCCAATCTTCCAACACAGTCCGCCTCGGGGGCTTGGTCGCCCACCCCACGAGTCTGGGGAAGTTATAAGAGGATCATTCGGTGGCATAGGAATGAGCAGGAAATAATTTAATTTACGAATAAACCCCCATACCCACCATGGAGCCACAATTAGAAGCTAGAACACCCGGCAAGATGCCCCCCCCCCCTCCATCCCAGGAGTGAATCATGAGTATACTTCCTGCAATCATCACCTTAAGAACCGTCAGTCCGTCGAAAACGGGTTCAGCAACGCAGGCGAGGATTGACAATAAAAGCGTCTCCTCCCTCGCAACGTCGGGTACCACAGTTCTACGGGTGAAAGTGTGCCTCCCCAAACATCCGGGCATCAAAACTGAAGGTGTTCGAAAGAATAATGAAGCCATGCAAAAGATCGGAGGGAAATGACAATTATAAAGAAGAAGAGAGGGAAGGCAAAACGAAACATAAGGACGAGGAAATAGCATCCAGCATGATTAGTGAAGACGGCAGAGGATTGTCCCATGGAGCATCACACCCTGGCTGCTGCCCACTAAGCCCCTCTCACGAAAGGACAATGGGGTATGTCCTTTAGAAGCATAAGGCTACTAAAGGACACAGGAAATGCTGTCCCATGGAACATCACACTCTGACAGCAGCCCACCAAGCCTCCTCAGGTCAACAACGGGCTGGAATGTGAAGGGGTGACGGTGGGAGACCAACTCCATCGTCACCCGGCGTTAAACCCAAAACTACTGCAGCAGACAACGACTGTCAAGTGGAAGGCAGTACAGGGGCTATGCTGACCCAAACCAACACTGCTGCAACCCTACCAACAGCCATATTAACTCTGCCTCAGGGGAAAAGGAAACTACTAGTCAGGGGCTGTTTTATGAGGGTTCCAATAAAACCTTTGTCACACAGAGAGCGGCAGAACAAATGGAATTCAAACCAGTGATGCAGGTCACCCTGAATATACTTGGGTTTTTATCCAACAGTGGACCTAAACCCTACAACATAGTCAAACCCTACATTCCCTTGGGTAGTTACCTCAGACCTGTATTCTCTATAGTCGTGGACACAATCCCATCTGACCTACATGTACCAGGTCTAGGGATCACAATTAAATATTTAAAACAATAGCAAGTCAAATTAGCTAACCCATAAATCAAATCTGACTGTATCAAAGATTTAGGAGTGTTAATTGGGTTAGATTATAAATTCATCTCTGGCAATCACCAATTGCCCTGGATGACCGTACATGTGGAAAGTCCTATTGTGTGAAGAGAACTAGAATGGTGGAGATGTGATTATAAACTAATGGAGATATTGACTCTTATACGTTTCACCTTCTTTAAGCCGGGTCTTTCCCTCTACCCTCGTCCACTTCCACAGCAGTACACAGGTGCACATAGTTACACAGCAGTACACAGGTGCACATAGTTACACAGCAGTACACAGGTGCACATAGCTACACAGCAGTACACAGGTGCACATAGTTACACAGCAGTACACAGGTGCACATAGTTACACAGCAGTACACAGGTGCACATAGTTACACAGCAGTACACAGGTGCACATAGTTACACAGCAGTACACAGGTGCACATAGTTACACAGCAGTACACAGGTGCACATAGTTACACAGCAGTACACAGGTGCACATAGTTACAAAAGCAGTGTGTAAACAAGAGGCTGGGTTGATATATTTGGAGGACAGTGTGAAGCCCAGACTGTTACTGGGTCTCAGCCAGCAAGGGAGGCGCCACGCTGCCAGATGCATCAGTGTAAACATTGTCCCAACATCCCAGTGGAGTGTTTAAGGCACTCAACAACGGGTCGTTAGCAGTGTCTCCTATGACCAACTGCTCATACCTTTCCATGCATGTAATACTCTTTTGTCTTGGTGTCAAGAATGGCTGATCTTAATTACCTCAGGGAATGTTATTGATGAACAATCGTCAAGGGACTTACCAATATTAGACATATATGTGCAAGTTAGTGTACCCATTTATTGTTGTCCATTATGTGGAGTGTTTGACCATATGTTGATTTATTGGTAACTATTTTTGGCCAGGAAGTCAAGGTTATGTGGTGAAGATATTGAGCCTATGGGGACATTAGTTGTATGTACAGTTTTGGCCAGGAAGTGAATGTCATATGGTGAAGATATTGAACCCATGAGCACATTAGATATATGTACAGTTTTGACCAAAGGTTCACCTCAGTTACAGAGGAGACAGTCACGTGTGATACAAGATAATTAACAACATGTTTGTGACATGGTGTAACGGGAGTGTTGAGGAGAGTTCAAGAAGAGTACACTGAGGGGTTGTGGGTCCAGCCTCAGTTAATATCAATATTTGCCATCGTCATTTATTTGTATTAAATGTTTTAATTTTTGACTTAGGAGTTTATTTCCTACCTCTGCAGGTGTGGAAGTGACCCAATTAAAGCCTATCACTATTTCTCGAATGCATATAGATACTAATCAGGATAGGAATAATCAAATTAGTGAAAAAATCCTTAGGAGCCGTGATGAGGATTCGAACCTATGTGGTGGGTATTCCCATGCACACACCCCAGACAATCAGGCCACGACATGGTAAAAGGACTGCAATTTGGAGTTTTCACACAATCCCCCCCCCCCCCACCATTCACTCTGACAAAGTGCATGGGGGGTAATCACATGTTAGTGTCATTACTCTGTGTATTAAAATAATAATAATAATAATAATAATAATAATAATAATAATTTTTATTTAGGCAAAGGTACATACATAAAGAGATTTTACAAAGTTTGTTGGCTTTATAGATAAGAGCTAGTACATACAATGCCTAAAGCCACTATTACGCAAAGCGTTTCGGGCAGGAAAAAACACTACTGACTAAAGCTTAAAACTAATGGGTAAAAAGAAAAAAATGCGTTGAGTACAAATAAAAATAGAGGTAAAAGAGGGGAGAACATTGTTGAAAAAACAGCACAAATACAATTACAAATTATTACAGAAAATTACATTAAAACAGCGTTGATTTGAAAAACAAAAAAACAAAACAAAAAACATACACGGGTTGACAATAGAGAGGTAAGGTAGGTTACAGGGAATTTATTAGGTATATCTTCGTCTTTAACTTAAACTGGTTGAGAGAGGTACTGTCTTTAACATGGTTGGGAAGGTCATTCCACATTCTGGGCCCCTTGATTTGTAGAGCATTTCTGGTTTGATTAAGTCGTACTCTAGGAATATCAAAACTGTATTTATTTCTGGTGTGGTGCTCATGGGTTCTGTTACAACCTTCTATGAAGCTTTTGAGATCAGGATTGGCATTACAATTTAGCGTTTTGTATATGTATAGTACACATGAGAGAATGTGCAGTGACTTAATGTCTAACATATTCAGGGATTTGAATAGGGGTACCGAGTGATGTCTGGGGCCAGAATTGGATATTGTCCTAATAGCAGCTTTGTGTTGAGTAATTAGAGGACGTAAGTGATTTTGGGTAGTAGAGCCCCAAGCACAAATACCATAGTTGAGATATGGATAGATAAGGGAGTAATAGAGAGTCACCAGGGCAGGGCGTGGTACATAATATCTGATCTTAGAAAGAATGCCCACAGTTTTTGAAACTTTTTTTGATATGTTTAGAATGTGTCCCTGGAAATTCAGCTTGTGGTCAATGAGAATGCCAAGGAATTTGCCATCTAATTTGTTACAAATTTGGGTATTGTTTATTTTGAGATTTATTTGATTAGAGGATTTATTGCCAAACAGAATATAGAAAGTTTTGTCAATGTTAAGGGTGAGTTTGTTGGCAGTTAGCCACAGATGGACTTTATTTAGCTCAGTATTTACTGTGGCATTTAGAGCAAGGGGATCAGGACTGGAGTAAATGAAGGTTGTGTCGTCAGCAAATAGGATTGGTTTGAGGTGTTGGGAGGCATTTGGAAGGTCATTAATGTAGATGAGAAAGAGGAGAGGGCCAAGTATGCTGCCCTGGGGAACACCAATGTTGATGGGTAGGGTGGGAGAAATTGTATTATTCACAGAAACACATTGGAGCCTGTCAGTAAGGTAGGATTTGAGGTATTGTAGGGAGTGTCCTCTGACACCATAATGATGTAATTTAAGAAGAAGGTTTTGGTGGTTGACAGTATCGAAAGCTTTACGCAGGTCCACAAATAACCCAACAGGGAACTCATTTTTATCAAGAGCTGTATGAATCGAGTTAAGCATACTAATAAGTGCATCGTTAGTGCTTTTTTTGGGCCTGAAGCCATATTGGCAAGGGCTAAGTATATTGAGTTTGGCTAGATATGAGTAAAGATGCTTATAGATTAGTTTTTCAAACATTTTTGACAAGTTTGGCAGGATTGATATAGGTCTGTAGTTGTTAACATCTGTGAGATCACCACATTTGTGGACAGGCGTTACTCTCGCTTTTTTTTTAGAATATCTGGAAAGGTTTGGAGTTCAAGTGACTTGTTGAAGAGCAAAGCAATAGCAGGGGCTAAAGATCTGGAGGCTTTTTTGTAGATTAAAGTTGGTATCTCCTCAAGGGCACCAGACTTGGTTTTAAGGGAAAGGATTATCTCATTGACGTCAATGGAATTAATAGGCTTTAGGTACAGAGACTGGGGATAGTTCCCTGTAAGATAGTCCTTAATGTCAGTACTGGAAGATGGAATATCATTAGCAAGGGATGAACCAATGGAAGAGAAGAACCTATTGAACTCAATAGCAGAATCAAAGGCTGAAAGCTGACCATCGTTATTAGACAGGAGAGTCGGTTTGTTATTTAAAGACTTCTTTGATCCCAAAGAGGAGCATCAGAGGTAGAACATTCCTAGATGACAGCGAGAGTGCATGGGGGGGGGATTGTGTGAAAATCTACCAGAGTGCATGGGGGTATTGTGTGAAAATCCTGGTCAGGCTTCAGTGGAAGCCTCAGGACATTCTCGTGTGTTCAGCAGAACTCCAGGTTGCAATCCTTTTCCATGTTGTGGCCTGATTGTCTGAGGCGTGTGCATTGGACTACCAAACACATAAGTTGTTAGTGTGATTACTCGCTGTAAATCAAATTAGTATTGGTGAGGATTGCTAAACAAGCCCTCGTACTGATTTTTTTGGCTTACACTAATTTCTTTGTCGTCCTCTGTGCATGAACCTTTGTTTATAATAATAGGTCCAATACTGGAGGAGATTTTTATTACTATTTCACATACTTGAAGAAATATTTTGGAGTGTTCTTTATCTCTTGAGTGGCTTTCTGTTCAAATTTACAAGGCTATACAAGAATGTAAAAACATCATTGCTATGTATTCTTATAAACTCAATGTACCTACTTTTATATACAAATAAATAAATAAATATATAAATAAATGGCATTTCTTCACTCTGGTATGGTTGGTGGACGTATGGTTGATGTGAGGCCTCACCAGGTGACTCTCTGGGTGTTACTGGCATCAGTGAAGTGCCAGTAGCAGAGCTTTCTTTCCTTCACAGTTGAGGGGAGGAACCAGTGGAGCTGGGGGTGCCCAAAGCCTCACAGGGACAACCACTATCCAAAGTGGACCTCTGGGCTCATATTGCTGCTCAGCAACGACAGCAGTGATTCTTGTTGACACTCCCAAGTTGGGTGAGAAAGATCTAAGAAATAATCCCAACCTGTTATGATATGAGGTTATGAACTCCCAATATATATATATATATATATATATATATATACATATATATATATATATATATATATATATATATATATATATATATATATATATATATATATGTATATATATATATATATATATATATATATATATATATATATATATATATATATAGTTTAAGTTTGTGAGGGTACCACCTCTGGTGCCAATGTGGGGACCCATAGCCTCGGAGAAGAAAATAAAAAGTATTCAGAGGAGACCTTGTGGTTTCTCACTGAACACTAATATTATCTTCTCCTACCACCCCCATTCTTTTCTATGTACACATATATATTTACTTTATTTGAACTTTGTTACAAAAAAGGAGTTACATATGGGTTACAAAGATGGTTATCATAGGTTGTCGAGTTCCTCCAGCTCCTCAGATGGCGGGCATGAACCCTGGATGCAGTGCGCATTTCCCCTCTGTATCGCCACACTGAGGCGCTGGAAAAGAAAGCTTGCAGCTCTCGGGTCCCTTGTTGTTTCAATGAGCCTAGAACCCAGTTCCTTCAAAAAACTGGTAGCACTTTTACCCCAGGCGCCGAGTGTCTCAGAAGCAATGGGGACAAAATTGTAGTGGTGATCCAGTTCTCTATACTTACGGGATTTGGCTGCTTCCCTGTGGGTGGCAGCGCCACCTGGTTGTGCAACACTGAGGTTAATGTAGGTGTTAGCCAGGGTTGATACGCACGTGTAGTCCCATACCAACTGCTTGTAATTCTTCCAGGGGTTCACTGTGATACCATCCGGGCGACCAATAAGAGCATCAGAGTTACGGCGCGTTAGGTGACGGGGCTCTCTTTCAGCTGGGCATCCAGCTGTGGTGAGGCTCCTCTTGATGATGTCGTTAACTTCACTGTGCCTCGAGTGCCATCCCCCTGTGCTTTGGCAGAGTAGGCCATGGTGGCCGTACCTGTCAGCCACCACCTCGCCGCAAATACACCTATATCTGGTGTGGATTGGGGCAGCAAGGCGGAGGGCCACAGCAATTCGGAGGGCGTGTGGTGTGAGACGCGTGCCAGTTGCCGACATTGGGGTTGCTAACAGGAAATCCCCTGCATGTGGTGCTGCTACTACTGTGAGGCGAGCAATGTCGTGTTGTGTTGTTGCAGCACCCAGGCACTCTGCAGCAACTTGGTCTACAATGGGGCCATCCCAGCTGGATTGCTTGTGGGCTTTTGGGGATGGTGGTTGAGGTGATTGGCCTGCACGAGAGGCCCACTCTGTGGCACAGCATGTAAAATTGGGATCATGTACACATGCCAGCTGATGTAAGTGGGCAGGTAGAATTTCCTTCACAAGGTCGTCGGATGCTGATAAGGAGGATAGGAAGGCTGGAACACCGATTTGCGAACAGTGATATATATATATATATATATATATATATATATATATATATATATATATATATATATATATATATATATATATATATATAACTGAAAACTCACACCCCAGAAGTGACTCGAACCCATACTCCCAGGAGCCACGCAACTGGTATGTACAAGACGCCTTAATCCACTTGACCATCACGACCGGACAAAATGAGGTGATAGCCGAGGCTATTTGAACCACCCCACCGCCGGCACTCGGATAGTAATCTTGGGCATAGCATTTTACCAAATCACCTCATTCTTTGGGGCACACGTGAGGAACACAAATGCGAACAAGCCTGAATGGTCCCCAGGACAATATGCAACTGAAAACTCACACCCCAGAAGTGACTCGAACCCATACTCCCAGGAGCCACGCAACTGGTATGTACAAGACGCCTTAATCCACTTGACCATCACGACCGGACAAAATGAGGTGATAGCCGAGGCTATTTGAACCACCCCACCGCCGGCACTCGGATAGTAATCTTGGGCATAGCATTTTACCAAATCACCTCATTCTTTGGGGCACACGTGAGGAACACAAATGCGAACAAGCCTGAATGGTCCCCAGGACAATATGCAACTGAAAACTCACACCCCAGAAGTGACTCGAACCCATACTCCCAGGAGCCACGCAACTGGTATGTACAAGACGCCTTAATCCACTTGACCATCACGACCGGACAAAATGAGGTGATAGCCGAGGCTATTTGAACCACCCCACCGCCGGCACTCGGATAGTAATCTTGGGCATAGCATTTTACCAAATCACCTCATTCTTTGGGGCACACGTGAGGAACACAAATGCGAACAAGCCTGAATGGTCCCCAGGACAATATGCAACTGAAAACTCACACCCCAGAAGTGACTCGAACCCATACTCCCAGGAGCCACGCAACTGGTATGTACAAGACGCCTTAATCCACTTGACCATCACGACCGGACAAAATGAGGTGATAGCCGAGGCTATTTGAACCACCCCACCACCGGCACTCGGATAGTAATCTTGGGCATAGCATTTTACCAAATCACCTCATTCTTTGGGGCACACGTGAGGAACACAAACGCGAACAAGCCTGAATGGTCCCCAGGACAATATGCAACTGAAAACTCACACCCCAGAAGTGACTCGAACCCATACTCCCAGGAGCCACGCAACTGGTATGTACAAGACGCCTTAATCCACTTGACCATCACGACCGGACAAAATGAGGTGATAGCCGAGGCTATTTGAACCACCCCACCGCCGGCACTCGGATAGTAATCTTGGGCATAGCATTTTACCAAATCACCTCATTCTTTGGGGCACACGTGAGGAACACAAATGCGAACAAGCCTGAATGGTCCCCAGGACAATATGCAACTGAAAACTCACACCCCAGAAGTGACTCGAACCCATACTCCCAGGAGCCACGCAACTGGTATGTTAAGACGCCTTAATCCACTTGACCATCACGACCGGACAAAATGAGGTGATAGCCGAGGCTATTTGAATTAAGGCGTCTTGTACATGCCAGTTGCGTGGCTCCTGGGAGTATGGGTTCGAGTCACTTCTGGGGTGTGAGTTTTCAGTTGCATATTGTCCTGGGGACCATTCAGGCTTGTTCGCATTTGTTCCTCACGTGTGCCCCAAAGAATGAGGTGATTTGGTAAAATGCTATGCCCAAGATTACTATCCGAGTGCCGGCGGTGGGGTGGTTCAAATAGCCTCGGCTATCACCTCATTTTGTCCGGTCGTGATGGTCAAGTGGATTAAGGCGTCTTGTACATACCAGTTGCGTGGCTCCTGGGAGTATGGGTTCGAGTCACTTCTGGGGTGTGAGTTTTCAGTTGCATATTGTCCTGGGGACCATTCAGGCTTGTTCGCATTTGTGTTCCTCACGTGTGCCCCAAAGAATGAGGTGATTTGGTAAAATGCTATGCCCAAGATTACTATCCGAGTGCCGGCGGTGGGGTGGTTCAAATAGCCTCGGCTATCACTTCATTTTGTCCGGTCGTGATGGTCAAGTGGATTAAGGCGTCTTGTACATACCAGTTGCGTGGCTCCTGGGAGTATGGGTTCGAGTCACTTCTGGGGTGTGAGTTTTCAGTTGTATATTGTCCTGGGGACCATTCAGGCTTGTTCGCATTTGTGTTCCTCACGTGTGCCCCAAAGAATGAGGTGATTTGGTAAAATGCTATGCCCAAGATTACTATCCGAGTGCCGGCGGTGGGGTGGTTCAAATAGCCTCGGCTATCACCTCATTTTGTCCGGTCGTGATGGTCAAGTGGATTAAGGCGTCTTGTACATACCAGTTGCGTGGCTCCTGGGAGTATGGGTTCGAGTCACTTCTGGGGTGTGAGTTTTCAGTTGCATATTGTCCTGGGGACCATTCAGGCTTGTTCGCATTTGTGTTCCTCATGTGTGCCCCAAAGAATGAGGTGATTTGGTAAAATGCTATGCCCAAGATTACTATCCGAGTGCCGGCGGTGGGGTGGTTCAAATAGCCTCGGCTATCACCTCATTTTGTCCGGTCGTGATGGTCAAGTGGATTAAGGCGTCTTGTACATACCAGTTGCGTGGCTCCTGGGAGTATGGGTTCGAGTCACTTCTGGGGTGTGAGTTTTCAGTTGCATATTGTCCTGGGGACCATTCAGGCTTGTTCGCATATATATATATATATATATATATATATATATATATATATATATATATATATATATATATATATATATATATATATATATATATACACACACACAGCATCAATGGAAAACACAGCCTGGCCAAATATCATTAAGTGTCTAGGGAAGTGAAAGGCTAACAAAAAATATTCCAGTTTACTGGGCATTAACATAAATGAACATAACAAAATAAAAATACAATCTATAAACTCACACTCAATGATTTATCCAGCTTCTCAAAGCTGGGCATGATCATCAACAGGTCTCAAAACTGCATACAATCAGCACTAGCTGACGCCAGGCTCTATCGTGGCGCAGTGGGACACTAGCGCCTATTATGCTGCTACTACCAATACAGGGTGGTGGTGGTGTCACAACCATTAACAAATGAGGTATGAGGAATCAATATCATATACAGCACAATGGCATCACTTAAGATCCTTAGGTACCCACCTCACTAAGATATATAACAGCACCTATCACCTGGTATAAAGGATGCACAATGGTAGAACTGATCCATGGTATACATTACTGCAACATGACAAATATCCTAGCAGTCAAATGACACAAATAAGGTCACAAGACCCGGACCATAGCGGCAACACAGGCGCTCGACTGAGAACTCTTGTTGGCAAAGGATTTTTCAGTAACATAAAATATACTCGTAGTTTTTATATTGCCTTTATACGATCTGTTCTTAATTATTATGCCTTGCATCTTCTAAATTTTTCTCCTAAACAATTACAAGGTCTAGATGTAGTACAGAATGATGCCAAGCGCATCATCCTGGGTTGTCCTAGAAATGTCAGAATTGTTAACATGAGAAAGGAACTAAACTTACCTTCCATTTACGAAAGAATAGTTCTACTTAGTACTATGTTTTGCGCCAAAACTTTGAAAAATAATGGTCCCCCCCAGCTCTATTCAAATTAAATTGAGATCCATTCTAAACAATTCTGACTGTTCCCTCAATCCGCCGCAAAAAGCTCCCTACAGTGTGTGGCTCAGTTGTTGTGCCTATAATCTTCAGAAACTGAATGTGTCTCTTAACCCTGATAAAACTGTTCACTATATTCCCCCTTGGAAAGATGCGGAGGTCTCTCTGCATTATACTCCCATCAGTGTAAAACAAATGTATAACACTGACATTTTGAGATGTATAACATTAGAAGCTATTGACAGCCATCTTCAAATTCTCAAACCCACTGAATCCTATGCCTTTACTGATGGCTCTGCGCAGTTAGGCACTGGTAGAACAGGTTGTGCATGTGCAGTATATAAGGGGAATGAAATGATCATGTCTAGTACATAGAGATTGAACAACTGGGCATGCACGACACAGACCGAGCTACTGGGCATTTATCTAGCCACTGAATACCTTAAGCTCAATGGTGGTGGAGTTATTTTCTGTGACTCTAAAAGTGCTCTGCAGTCCTTAAATAACCCATCACAATGTACGTCGGAAGTAGCTTGTAATATTAAATGGAATGTAATTTTTGCCAATGATAATAACTCTTGTATAAAATTTGTGTGGATCCCATCCCATGTTGGAGTTGGAAAACATGACTTTGTAGATCGATTGGCCAATGAGGCTTGTAGGAAAGAAAATATTGATTATGACTTTGGACTAACTAATGCAATTATTAGAAACATACAAATTAAAGAAATTAATTCAGATTTAGAAGAACTAAGAAATGCCCAGAGACCTGAAAGCTGCAGTATTGAAAGTTATGACAAGTTTTGTAATAATAGGTATATGTATGGTTGTATGATCAGCAGAGTAACCGAACCAGGCAGTGTGATGTAGTCATTGCACGAATTCGCCTTGGCTATAGACACATCTGGCAGGTTAGTGAGGCTGAGCCACTACCAGAATACTCAGATTGTAAATTCTGTGATAAACCTTTAATGCATTCACTAGAACACTATATTGTTGAATGTGAAACCGTAAAGGACTTCAGGCCTCCTGGCCTATTGTACCACCAACTGTGTAACTATTTTATTGACTCAGGTGTTCTGGACGACATCCTAACAATTTATCCAAAATTTGCTTGTCCATTTTAAAGAATGAAGAACAATTTTATTTATATTACTTCTAAGCTGCATCACTTATGAACCATCCCTGCTCTTGTGTGGCAGTGCACAATAGAAAGTTATTTTTACATATCCATACATTAAAACATTGATTGTAACCATGATATATATGTGCTTCAGCCTACAGTTTAGACCTATTGTCTTATGTATGACCCTCTGTCCTGCGTGACAGTGAATACCAGCATTATCCTCACTTTAATAAGACTCAAAATCCTCAGATTAGGCAAAATTGTAATTATTTTTGTCAATAAAGATGTTAATAATAATAATCGACTGAGAAAATCAAAGAGTGACCGCCCAGAGCCATGCTGGCCGGGAGCGACACTGTATCCACCTCTATCAGTCAGCTGACTCCTCTCTTTCAAATATCTCGAAGCTCATATATAGACATATCTCAATCAAGAACTTGTAATTCATATATCAACAAAATAAAGACTATAATACACAACCTTACATAATAATACATATCAGTAATTCAGTACATTAAAGATTATATCATGATATAAAAATATGTGAACAAAGAATTCATATTGGCAAGACATGGTAACACTGGCGGGAGAGGGGAGGAGGGGTTAAGGGAGGATTTCAAGATGTCTGCCCACCAGCCATTATACATAAGTATACATGAATACAATATAAAGTATATATATATAAAACATGTGTATCAAAACCATGTCTATGTGGTATACATCTCACAGTGCCAAAATATAATTTAATGTTAGAGGACAATGTAATGAACAATATTGAAAGGGAAATTACACAGTATACATGACAGTAATACATCCGAGACTTAAATTTATACATTCTCCATCATAGTTCACATAATATTTCCTATACAGCATTATGTAGCATTCCATAATATAAGCATATACGGATGTTTTTCAAGCTACATGACATTAGGCTACTGCTATTCCCTAGACTTCTAATATATATCCACAAATACATGGCAAGGAGTTATGGTACAGATATATAATATACATAGATATATGTGGAATACATTGGCAATACACATTTAATACTAGTGTGTTGTCGAAAAAAGAATAACTACATAAATTAATATTCATGACACTAGGCTAATCAGCCAAGACATCACTATACAGTTTGAGCACATCATACACCAGCTACAGTATGATCGTACTGGTGTATGTGTGGTCATAACACCACCTCACACCCATATGGTAATATCAAAACACACCATGGACCAGTATGGTAATATCACAACACACCATGGACCAGTATGGTAATACCACAACACACCATGGACCAGTATGGTAATACCACAACACACCATGGACCAGTATGGTAATATCACAACACACCATGGAGCAGTATGGTAATATCGCAACACACCATGGACCAGTATGGTAATATCACAACACACCATGGTCCAGTATGGTAATATCACAACACACCATGGTCCAGTATGGTAATATCACAACACACCATGGACCAGTATGGTAATATCACAACACACCATGGACCAGTATGGTAATATCGCAACACACCATGGACCAGTATGGTAATATCACAACACACCATGGACCAGTATGGTAATACCACAACACACCATGGACCAGTATGGTAATATCACAACACACCATGGACCAGTATGGTAATATCACAACACACCATGGAGCAGTATGGTAATATCGCAACACACCATGGACCAGTATGGTAATATCACAACACACCATGGACCAGTATGGTAATATCACAACACACCATGGTCCAGTATGGTAATATCACAACACACCATGGACCAGTATGGTAATATCACAACACACCATGGTCCAGTATGGTAATATCACAAAACACCATGGACCAGTATGGTAATATCACAACACACCATGGTCCAGTATGGTAATATCACAACACATTATGGTCCAGTATGGTAATATCACAACACACCATGGTCCAGTATGGTAATATCACAACACACCATGGACCAGTATGGTAATATCACAACACACCATGGACCAGTATGGTAATATCACAACACACCATGGACCAGTATGGTAATATCACAACACACTATGGTCCAGTATGGTAATATCACAACACACCATGGACCAGTATGGTAATATCACAACACACCATGGACCAGTACGGTAATATCACAACACGCCATGGACCAGTATGGTAATATCACAACACACCATGGTCCAGTAAGGTAATATCACAACACACTATGGTCCAGTATGGTAATATCTGAACACACCATGGTCCAGTATGGTAATATCACAACACACCATGGACCAGTATGGCAATGTCACAACACACCATGGACCAGTATGGTAATATCACAACACACCATGGTCCAGTATGGTAATATCACAACACACTATGGCCCAGTATGGTAATATCTGAACACACCATGGACCAGTATGGTAATATCACAACACACCATGGTCCAGCATGGTAATATCACAACACACCATGGACCAGTATGGTAATATCAAAACACACCATGGTCCAGTATGGTAATATCAACACACTATGGTCCAGTATGGTAATATCACAACACACCATGGACCAGTATGGTAATATTACAACACACTATGGTCCAGTATGGTAATATCACAACACACCATGGTCCAGTATGGTAATATCACAACACACCATGGACCAGTATGGTAATATCACAACACACCATGGTCCAGTATGGTAATATCACAACACACCATGGACCAGTATGGTAATATCACAACACACTATGGTCCAGTATGGTAATATCACAACACACTATGGACCAGTATGGTAATATCACAACACACCATGGTCCAGTATGGTAATATCACAACACACCATGGTCCAGTATGGTAATATCACAACACACCATGGTCCAGTATGGTAATATCACAACACACCATGGTCCAGTATGGTAATATCACAACACACCATGGACCAGTATGGTAATATCACAACACACCATGGACCAGTATGGTAATATCACAACACACTATGGACCAGTATGGTAATATCACAACACATCATGGTCCAGTATGGTAATATCACAACACACCATGGACCAGTATGGTAATATCACAACACACCATGGACCAGTATGGTAATATCACAACACACTATGGACCAGTATGGTAATATCACAACACACCATGGTCCAGTATGGTAATATCACAACACACTATGGACCAGTATGGTAATATCACAACACACCATGGTCCAGTATGGTAATATCACAACACACCATGGCCCAGTATGGTAATATCGCAACACACCATGGTCCAGTATGGTAATATCACAACACACCATGGACCAGTATGGTAATATCACAACACACTATGGACCAGTATGGTAATATCACAACACACCATGGTCCAATATGGTAATATCACAACACACCATGGACCAGTATGGTAATATCACAACACACCATGGACCAGTATGGTAATATCACAACACACCATGGACCAGTATGGTAATATCACAACACACTATGGACCAGTATGGTAATATCACAACACACCATGGACCAGTATGGTAATATCACAACACACCATGGACCAGTATGGTAATATCACAACACACTATGGTCTAGTATGGTAATATCACAACACACCTGAGTGATTGTGAGGTGATGGTGATATAGCAGTGATAGAAATATAATAGTGATACTGAGGTGGTCATATGACAGTGATAGTGAGGTGATGGTAATATAGCTGTGATAGTATAGTGGTGATATAGCAGTGATAGTATAGCGGTGATATAGCAGTGATGGTATAGTGGTGATATAGCAGTGATAGTGAGGTGATGGTGATATAGCAGTGATAGTATAGTGGTGATATAGCAGTGATAGTATAGTGGTGATATAGCAGTGATAGTATAGTGGTGATATAGCAGTGATAGTATAGTGGTGATATAGCAGTGATAGTGAGGTGATGGTGATATAGCAGTGATGGTGCAGTAGTGATGCTGTAGCAGTGATAGTGATATATCAGTAAATGTAAGGAGGAAATATCAGTGTGAGGTGATAATGCAGAGAAAGTGAAATGATGTTGGTGTAGCAGTGACAGTGTTATGTGATAGTGAGCTGTTGGTGATATAACAGTGACAACAGCTGTCATATAGTGACACCAACAATTTGTTACTCAACAAGGTCAGTATATCACCCTAAGTGTGGGCCCTGAGGTGATGGTGATATATAGAGGTGATAGTGAAGCTATAGTGATACAACAATGATAGGATACAGTACTGAGAAGATATAGCATTGATGGTGATACAGTCGTGATTGTCAGGCATATGATACCAAAGTATATATACCAAAGATAGTGAAGTTATGATGATATAGTGATAAAAGTCTGTCCTTAAATTACATTGGCATCAAAACAGGCAGTCCATGGTGATGCAAGAGTGATGGTGGTGGTACAGTGAACTAGAGTGGTAGCACAACACCACAGTAGTGATGGCGGTGGTACTGTGAACTAGAGTGGCAGCACAACACCACAGTAGTGATGGTGGTGGTACAGTGAACTAGAGTGGCAGCACAACACCACAGTAGTGATGGTGGTGGTACTGTGAACTAGAGTGGCAGCACAACACCACAGTAGTGATGGTGGTGGTACAGGGAACTAGAGTGGCAGCAAACACCACAGTAGTGATGGCGGTGGTACTGTGAACTAGAGTGGCAGCACAACACCACAGTAGTGATGGTGGTGGTACAGTGAACTAGAGTGGCAGCACAACACCACAGTAGTGATGGTGGTGGTACTGTGAACTAGAGTGGCAGCACAACACCACAGTAGTGATGGTGGTGGTACAGTGAACTAGAGTGGCAGCACAACACCACAGTAGTGATGGTACAGTGAACTAGAGTGGCAGCACAACACCACAGTAGTGATGGTGGTGGTACAGTGAACTAGAGTGGCAGCACAACACCACAGTAGTGATGGTGGTGGTACAGTGAACTAGAGTGGTAGCACAACACCACAGTAGTGATGGTGATGGTACAGTGAACTAGAGTGGCAGCAAACCCCACAGTAGTGATGGTGGTGGTTCAGTGAACTAGAGTGGCAGCACAACACCACAGTAGTGATGGTGGTGGTACAGTGAACTAGAGTGGTAGCACAACACCACAGTAGTGATGGTGATGGTACAGTGAACTAGAGTGGCAGCACAACACCACAGTAGTGATGGTGGTGGTACAGTGAACTAGAGTGGCAGCACAACACCACAGTAGTGATGGTAGTGGTACAGTGAACTAGAGTGGCAGCACAACACCACAGTAGTGATGGTGATGGTACCGTGAACTAGAGTGGCAGCACAACACCACAGTAGTGATGGTGGTGGTACAGTGAACTAGAGTGGCAGCACAACACCACAGTAGTGATGGTAGTGGTACAGTGAACTAGAGTGGCAGCACAACACCACAGTAGTGATGGTGATGGTACAGTGAACTAGAGTGGCAGCACAACACCACAGTAGTGATGGTGGTGGTACAGTGAACTAGAGTGGCAGCACAACACCACAGTAGTGATGGTAGTGGTACAGTGAACTAGAGTGGCAGCACAACACCACAGTAGTGATGGTGATGGTACAGTGAACTAGAGTGGCAGCACAACACCACAGTAGTGATGGTGATGGTACAGTGAACTAGAGTGGCAGCACAACACCACAGTAGTGATGGTGGTGGTACAGTGAACTAGAGTGGCAGCACAACACCACAGTAGTGATGGTGGTGGTACAGTGAACTAGAGTGGCAGCACAACACCACAGTAGTGATGGTAGTGGTACAGTGAACTAGAGTGGCAGCACTACACCACAGTAGTGATGGTGATGGTACAGTGAACTAGAGTGGCAGCACAACACCACAGTAGTGATGGTGATGGTACAGTGAACTAGAGTGGCAGCACAACACCACAGTCCACCACAGTCACCTCCCTAATGTCACTGTGGTTGACTGCTGCCCTCACCACATCCAGGCCGCTCACCACGTCACCGAAGACATTTCGCAACTGGCGACCATCCTGGTGGTCCCTGGTGGTGATGCCGAACTGGGCACTCTGGGGACCCCCCGGCCCACACAGCTCCTGCCTGGGCTGACTCCCGGTACTGCCCCTGGAGGTCAGGCAGCAGTGGGGCTCCTCCCCAACCATCATTACTCTCGTAGTCTCCGCCCGCCACACACTCCCCCGGCTGACCCTTGTGCCACACACGCAACAGTTTAGTGTTGCGGTAGGTGTGGCCCCGCTGGCCCGTACACAACAACACAAACTGTCTGGCCAGCGGAGTGTCAGGGGTCAGCCGGATGGTGACCCGCCCTCTTGTTGACCCCGCCCACCCGAGGTCAAGGAACGCCAGGGTGCAGGAAGGGTCCAGCACGCCCACAACCTCACTCTCCTGCAGAAAATGAAATAAATCATGCTGATAACTATATAACAAAATGTTATCATATTAGTTATCATAACTCAGTAAGTCAGTAATGTCAGTAAGACTAGTGGGTGTAATAAAGTAACCTGGAGGGTGTGGGCGTGGGCGGGCGTGGGCTGACGCAGGAGTGGGTGGAGGTACAGCTGTCCGTCTTGTAGAGTTAACCTGGCTGAGCGGCGGCCATCTTGGTCTTCCTGGACGGCCAACACCCGGCCAGCCTCCACCAGCCTCTTGACGGGCTCCCTCATCCTGCGGAGGTCCTCAACCTGTGGACAGTGTCAGCCCCATTATCACCTGTGGTCAGTGTCAGCCCCTTTATCACCTGTGGTCAGTGTCAGCCCCATTATCACCAGTGGGCAGAGTCAGCCCCATTATCAGCTGTGGTCAGTGTCAGCCCCATTATCACCTGTGGTCAGTGTCAGCCCCATTATCACCAGTGGGCAGTGTCAGCCGCATTATCACCTGTGGTCAGTGTCAGCCCCATTATCACCTGTGGGCAGAGTTAGCCCCATTATCACTTGTGGTCAGTGTCAGTCCCATCATCACCAGTGGGCAGTGTCAGCCCCATTATCACCTGTGGTCAGTGTCAGCCCCATTATCACCTGTGGTCAGTGTCAGCCCCATTATCACCAGTGGGCAGAGTTAGCCCCATTATCACCTGTGGTCAGTGTCAGCCCCATTATCACCTGTGGTCAGTGTCAGCCCCATTATCACCAGTGGGCAGAGTTAGCCCCATTATCACCTGTGGTCAGTGTCAGCCCCATTATCACCTGTGGTCAGTGTCAGCCCCATTATCACCAGTGGGCAGTGTCAGCCGCATTATCACCTGTGGTCAGTGTCAGCCCCATTATCACCTGTGGTCAGTGTCAGCCCCATTATCACCTGTGGACAGTGTCAGCCCCATTATCACCTGTGGTCAGTGTCAGCCCCATTATCACCAGTGGGCAGAGTTAGCCCCATTATCACTTGTGGTCAGTGTCAGCCCCATTATCACCTGTGGTCAGTGTCAGCCCCATTATCACCTGTGGTCAATGACAGCCCCATTATGCTGGACATGTAGCTCCACCTCGCCCCCCCCCCCCACTCTACTGACAGGGGGTTGGTGCTGGACCTGTAGCACCAGCCCCCCCTTTACTGGCAGGGGGTTGGTGCTGGACCTGTAGCACCAGCCCCCCCTTTACTGGCAGGGGGTTGGTGCTGGACCTATAGCTCCAGCCCCCCTCTACTAGCAGGGGGTTGGTGCTGGACCTGTAGCTCCAGCCCCCTCTACTGTCAAGGGGATGGTGCTGGACCAATAGTTCCAGCCCCCTCTACTCTCAGGGCATTTATGCTAGACCTGTAGCTCCAGCCCCCTCCCTACAGGCTGGGGGTTGGTGCCTGTAGCTCCAGCCCCCCTCTACTGGCAGGGAGTTGGTGCTGGATTTGTAGCTCCAGCCCCCCTCTACTGACAGGAGGTTGATGCTGGACCTGAAGCTCCAGCCCCCCTCTACTGACAGGAGGTTGATGCTGGACCTGCAGCTCCAGCCCCCCTCTACTGGCAGGGAGTTGGTGTTGGATTTGTAGCTCCAGCCCCCCTCTACTGGCAGCGGGTGGGTGCTGGACCAGTAGCTCCAGCCCCCCACTACCGGCAGGGGGTTGGTGCTGGACCTGTAGCTCCAGCTCCCCCCTCTACTGGCAGAGGTTGGTGCTGGACCTGTAGCTCCAATACCCCTCGACTGGCAAGGGGTTGGTGCTGGACCAATAGCTCCAGCCCGCTCTACTGTCAGGGGGTTGCCCCTCTACTGTCAGGGCGTTGGTGCTGGACTTATAGCTCCAGCCCCCCTCTACTGGAACGGGGGTTGGTGCTGGACCTGTAGCTCCAGCCTCCCTCTACTGGCAGGGGTTGGTGCAGAACCAGTAGCTCCAGCCCCCCTCTACTGGCAGGGGGTTGGTGCTGGACCCGTGGCTCCAGCCTCCCTCTACTGGCAGGGGTTGGTGCTGGACCTGTAGCTCCAGCCTCCCTCTACTGGCAGGGGGTTGGTGTTGGATCTGTAGCGCCAGCCCCCCTCTACTGGCAGGGGGTTGGTGCTAGACCTGTAGCTCCAGCCCCCATCTACTGGCAGGGGGTTGGTCCTGGACCTGTAGCTCCAGCCCCCATCTACTGGCAGGGGGTTGGTGTTGGACCTGTAGCTCCAGCCCCCCTCTACTGGCAGGGGGTTGGTGCTGATTCTGTAGCTCCAGCCCCCCTCTACTGGCAGGGGGTTGGTGCTGGACTTGTAGCTCCAGCCCCCCCTCTACTGGCAGGGGGTTGGTGCTGGATTTGTAACTCCAATCCCCCCTCTACTGACAGGAGGTTGATGCTGGACCTGTAGCTCCAGCCCCCCCGCTTACTGGCAGGGAATTAGTGCTGAACCTGTAGCTCCAGACCCCCTCTACTGGCAGGGGGTTGGTGCTGGACCTGTAGCTCCAGCCCCTCTCTACTGGCAGAAGGTTGGTGCTGGACCTGTAGCTCCAGCCCCCTCTCTACTGGCAGGGGGTTGGTCCTGGACCTGTAGCTCCAGCCCCCCCTCTCCTGGCAGAGGGTTGATGCTGGACCTGTAGCTCTGGCCCCCCTGCACTAGCAGGGGATTGATGATAGACCTGTAGCTCCAGCCCCTTCTACTGGCATGGGGTTGGTCCTGGACCTGTAGCTCCAGCCCCCCCCCCTCTACTGGCAGGGGGTTGGTGCTGGACCTGTAGCTCCAGCCTCCCCCCCCTCTACTGGCAGGGGGTTGGTGCTGGACCTGTAGCTCCAGCCCCCCTCTACTGGCAGGGGGTTGGAGCTGGACCTGTAGCTCCAGCCCCCTCTACTGGCAGGGGGTTGATGCTGAACCTGTAGCTCCAGCCCCCCTCTACTGGCAGGGGGGTTGGTGTTGGACCTGTAGCTCCAGCCCCCCTCTAATGGCAGGGGGTTGATGCTGAACCTGTAGCTCCAGCCCCCCTCTACTGGCAGGGGGGTTGGTGTTGGACCTGTAGTTCCAGCCCCCCTCTACTAGCAGGGGGTTGCTGCTGGACCTGTAGCTTCAGCCCCCCTCTACTGGCAAGGGGGGTTGTTGCTAGACCTATAGCTCAAGCCCCCCCTTTACTGGCTGGGGGTTGGTGCTTGACCTGTAGCTCTAGCCCCCCCCCTCTACTGGCAGGAGGTTGGTGCTGGACCTGTAGCTCCAGCCTTCCTCTACTGGCAGGGGGTTGGTGCTGGACTTGTAGCTCCAGCCCCCATCTACTGGCAGAAGGTTGGTTCTGTAGCTTTAGCTCCAGCCCTCCTCTACTGGAAGGGGGGGGGGTGGTCCTGCACCTGTAACTCAAGCACTCCTCTACTGGCAGGGGGTTGGCCCTGAATCTGTAGCTCTAGCCCCCTCTAGTGGCAGGGGGTTGTTGCTGAACCTATAGCTCAAGCCCCTTCTCTGCTGGCAGGGGGTTGTTGCTGGACCTGTAGCTCCAACCCCCTTCTACTGGCAGGGGGTTGGTGCTGAACCTGCAGTTCCTTCCCCCCCTCTACTGGCAGGGAGTCGGCGCTTGACCTGTAGCTCCAGCCCCCCTCTACTGGCAGGGGGTTGGTGCTGGACCTGTAGCTACAGGCTACCTCTAATGGCAGGGGGTTGATGCTGGACCTGTAGCTCCAGCCCCCCTCTACTGGCAGGGGGTTGGTGCTGGACCTGTAGATCCAGCCCCCCCTCTACTAGCAGGGGGTTGGTGCTGGACCTGTAGCTCTAGCTCCCCTCTACTGGCAGGGGGTTGGCCCTGAATCTGTAGATCCAGCCCCCTCTACTGGCAGGGGGGTGGTCATTGACCTCCAGCAACCCTGTACTAGCAGGGGATTGATGATGGACCTGTAGCTCCAGCCCCCTCTACTGGCAGGGGGTGGTTGGTCCTGGACCTGTAGCTCCAGCCTCCCCCCTCTACTGGCAGGGGATTGGTGCTGGACCTGTAGCTCCAGCCCCCTCTACTGGCAGGGGGTTGGTGCTAAACCTGCAGCTCCAGCTCCCTTCTACTGGCAGGGGATTGACCCTGGATCTGTAGCGCCAGCCCCCCCTCTACTGGCAGGGGGTTGGTCCTGCAAATGAAGACTCCAGCCCCCCTCTACCGGCAGAGGGTTGACGCTGGACCTGTAGCTCTGGCCCCCCTGCACTAGCAGGGGATTGATGATAGACCTGTAGCTCCAGCCCCTTCTACTGGCATGGGGTTGGTCCTGGACCTGTAGCTCCAGCCCCCCCCCTCTACTGGCAGGGGGTTGGTGCTGGACCTGTAGCTCCAGCCTCCCCCCCCCCTCTACTGGTAGGGGGTTGGTGCTGGACCTGTAGCTCTAGCCCCACCCCCCTCTACTGGCAGGGGGTTGGTGCTTAACCTGTAGCTCCAGCCCACCTCTACTGGCAGGGGGGGGGGGGGTTGGAGCTGAACCTGTAGTTCCAGGCCCCCTCTACTGGCAGGGGATTGGTGCTGGACCTGTAGCTCTAGCCCCCCTCTACTGGCAGGGGGTTGGAGCTGGACCTGTAGCTCCAGCCCCCCTCTACTGGCAGGGGGTTGGTGCTGGACCTGTAGCTCCAGCCCCCTCTACTGGCAGGGGGTTGATGCTGAACCTGTAGCTCCAGCCCCCCTCTACTGGCAGGGGGGTTGGTGTTGGACCTGTAGCTTCAGCCCCCTTCTACTGGCAAGGGGGGTTGTTGCTAGACCTATAGCTCAAGCCCCCCCTTTACTGGCTGGGGGTTGGTGCTTGACCTGTAGCTCTAGCCCCCCCTCTACTGGCAGGAGGTTGGTGCTGGACCTGTAGCTCCAGCCTTCCTCTACTGGCAGGGGGTTGGTGCTGGACTTGTAGCTCCAGCCCCCATCTACTGGCAGAAGGTTGGTTCTGTAGCTTTAGCTCCAGCCCTCCTCTACTGGAAGGGGGGGGGGGTGGTCCTGCACCTGTAACTCAAGCACTCCTCTACTGGCAGGGGGTTGGCCCTGAATCTGTAGCTCTAGCCCCCTCTAGTGGCAGGGGGTTGTTGCTGAACCTATAGCTCAAGCCCCTTCTCTGCTGGCAGGGGAAACTAGGTCAAAACTAGAATGAAGGTAGAGAAACTAAACCTAATTATTATTCTAATATATAAACCGCCAGATACAACGATTGAGGAATTCACAGAGCAGATGCACAAAATAGAGAACATACTTGACAACCTAGCAAACCCAGCTCCAGATATTATCTTTCTTGGAGATTTCAATTTACCGAGTCTAAGATGGAGAACGGCAAACACAAATATCATAGCAGGGAATGACCCGGGAAATAACCAACCACAGGTCAGAGAACTTTTGAGATTCTGTGACAAATTCTCGCTCAATCAACAGATTACAGAACCAACTAGGAACGAAAACACACTAGACTTGTTATTCACAAACAATGATGAACTAATCAGGGATATCACAATCTCAGATACTTCATACTCAGACCATAAGCTCATTGAAGTGCGAACTAGCATAAATAACGGTAGTAGGTCTAAGAGACCCAACAAGCGAGAAGGAATATTCAATCAATTCAATTTCAACAATAAGAGGATTGACTGGGAAAAAATAAATGTAGACCTTGCAACCATTCAATGGGAGACGGTCTTAAGCGACAAAACTCCCACACAGGGAATAGCTCAACTGACAGCTGAAGCTTACAAGGTCTGCTTGAAGCACGTACCTGTGAGGAGGGGCAGAAAGAGGACCACTCTAGAAAGAGAACGGAGACGACTGTACAGGAGAAGGAAAAAAATAACGGAAATGCTTCGGCAGACACAACTATCACAAGCAAGGAAAACAAGCCTAAGCAGGGAGATTGAGGAAATAGAACAAACGTTGAAGCGATCATATGAGTCTGAGGAAATGGAATTGGAACAGAAAGCTATACAAGAGATAAGGAAAAATCCGAAATATTTTTTCACATACGCAAAATCAAAATCCAAAACCTCGACCAGTATTGGACCGTTAATTACAAATGAAGGTACGTACACAGAGGACAACAAAGAGATTAGTGAAATTCTAAGAAGCCAGTATGAGGCTATGTTTAGCACACCAATAAACAACATGAAAGTTGATGACCCAGACAGCTTCTTTATGAATGACATTCAAGCTGCAGATAATATAACGGATATTACCACAAACTCGGAAGACTTTGAAAGAGAAATTGATAATATGCCTATGCACTCAGCTCCTGGGCCTGACTCATGGAATTCAATATTCATAAAGAAATGTAAAGTACCAGTAGCGAGAGCACTCAGCGTAATATGGAGAAAGAGCCTGGATACAGGGGAGATACCAGCAGCACTTAAATCTGCAGATATAGCTCCGTTGCACAAGGGGGGGAGTAAAGCCTTGGCAAAAAATTATAGGCCAGTTGCACTAACATCACACATAATAAAAGTGTTTGAAAGAGTGATTAGGAATCAAATTTCTAGTTTTATGGAAAACAATGAATTGCACAATCCAGGACAACATGGATTTAGAGCGGGAAGATCCTGTCTATCACAGTTACTCAACCACTATGACAAAATCACAGAAGCCCTAGAAGAAAAGCAAAATGCAGATGTTGTATACACAGACTTTGCAAAGGCGTTCGACAAATGTGACCATGGGGTGATAGCTCACAAAATGAGGTCAATGGGAATAACTGGAAAAGTAGGACGCTGGATACTCAATTTCCTGTCGAACAGAACACAAAGAGTAACAGTCAATCAGATAAAATCGAGTCCAAGCGATGTTAAAAGCTCTGTACCTCAAGGTACAGTCCTTGCACCGCTACTGTTCCTTATTCTCATATCTGATATAGACAAAAATACACGCCACAGCTTCGTGTCGTCCTTTGCAGATGACACAAAAATCAGCATGAAAATTACCTCTGCTGAAGACATTGAAAAACTACAAGCAGATGTCAACAAAGTTTTTGATTGGGCAGCAGAAAATAACATGATGTTTAACAGTGATAAATTTCAGGTACTCAGGTACGGCAAAAATGAGGATCTGAAACATAATACAGGGTACAAAACACAATCGAATCTTCCCATAGTAGAAAAACAGCATGTCAAGGATTTGGGAATAATGATGTCCGACGATCTAACGTTTAGGGAGCATAACCAAGCAAATATCGCGTCAGCCAGAAAAATGATCGGATGGATTAAGAGAACTTTCAAATCCAGGGATCCCATCACAATGGTTGTACTCTTCAAGTCACTTGTGTTGTCCCGTCTCGAGTACTGCTCAGTACTCACTTTCCCCTTCAGAGCAGGAGAGATTGCTGAAATAGAGGGAATACAGAGAACATATACGGCACGCATAGACGCGATAAAACACCTAAATTATTGGGATCGTCTCAAAGCTCTCCAAATGTACTCTCTAGAAAGGAGACGAGAGAGATACCAAATAATATACACATGGAAAATACTGGAGGGTCAGGTCCCAAATCTACACAGTAAAATAACAACGTACTGGAGTGAACGATATGGAAGAAAATGCAAGATTGAACCTGTGAAGAGCAGAGGTGCCATAGGCACAATCAGAGAGCACTGTATAAACATCAGGGGTCCGCGGTTGTTCAACGTCCTCCCAGCGAGCATAAGAAATATTGCCGGAACAACCGTGGACATCTTCAAGAGAAAACTGGACGATTTTCTAAGAGTAGTTCCGGATCAGCCGGGCTGTGGTGGGTACGTGGCCCTGCGGGCCGCTCCAAGCAACAGCCTGGTGGACCAAACTCTCACAAGTCGAGCCTGGCCTCGGGCCGGGCTTGGGGAGTAGAAGAACTCCCAAAACCCCATCAACCAGGTATCAACCAGGGGGTTGTTGCTGGACCTGTAGCTCCAACCCCCTTCTACTGGCAGGGGGTTGGTGCTGAATCTGCAGTTCCTTCCCCCCCTCTACTGGCAGGGAGTCGGCGCTTGACCTGTAGCTCCAGCCCCCCTCTACTGGCAGGGGGTTGGTGATGGACCTGTAGCTACAGGCTACCTCTAATGGCAGGGGGTTGATGCTGGACCTGTAGCTCCAGCCCCCCTCTACTGGCAGGGGGTTGGTGCTGGATTTGTAGCTCCAACCCCCCCTCTACTGACAGGAGGTTGATGATGGACCTGTAGCTCCAGCCCCCCCCCCCCCCCCGCTTACTGGCAGGGAATTAGTGATGAACCTGTAGCTCCAGACCCCCTCTACTGGCAGGGGGTTGGTGCTGGACCTGTAGCTCCAGCCCACCTCTACTGGCAGAAGGTTGGTGCTGGACCTGTAGCTCCAGCCCCCTCTCTACTGGCAGGGGGTTGGTCCTGGACCTGTAGCTCCAGCCCCCCTCTCCTGGCAGAGGGTTGATGCTGGACCTGTAGCTCTGGCCCCCCTGCACTAGCAGGGGATTGATGATAGACCTGTAGCTCCAGCCCCTTCTACTGGCATGGGGTTGGTCCTGGACCTGTAGCTCCAGCCCCCCCCCCCCCCCCCTCTACTGGCAGGGGGTTGGTGCTGGACCTGTAGCTCCAGCCTCCCCCCCCCCCTCTATTGGCAGGGGGTTGGTGCTGGACCTGTAGCTCTAGCCCCACCCCCCTCTACTGGCAGGGGGTTGGTGCTTAACCTGTAGCTCCAGCCCACCTCTACTGGCAGGGGGGGGGGTTGGAGCTGAACCTGTAGTTCCAGGCCCCCTCTACTGGCAGGGGATTGGTGCTGGACCTGTAGCTCTAGCCCCCCTCTACTGGCAGGGGGTTGGAGCTGGACCTGTAGCTCCAGCCCCCCTCTACTGGCAGGGGGTTGGTGCTGGACCTGTAGCTCCAGCCCCCTCTACTGGCAGGGGGTTGATGCTGAACCTGTAGCTCCAGCCCCCCTCTACTGGCAGGGGGGTTGGTGTTGGACCTGTAGCTCCAGCCCCCCTCTACTAGCAGGGGGTTGCTGCTGGACCTGTAGCTTCAGCCCCCCTCTACTGGCAAGGGGGGTTGTTGCTAGACCTATAGCTCAAGCCCCCCCTTTACTGGCTGGGGGTTGGTGCTTGACCTGTAGCTCTAGCCCCCCCTCTACTGGCAGGAGGTTGGTGCTGGACCTGTAGCTCCAGCCTTCCTCTACTGGCAGGGGGTTGGTGCTGGAATTGTAGCTCCAGCCCCCATCTACTGGCAGGGGGTTGGTGCTGTAGCTTTAGCTCCAGCCCTCCTCTACTGGCAGGAGGGGTGGTCCTGCACCTGTAACTCAAGCACTCCTCTACTGGCAGGGGGTTGGCCCTGAATCTGTAGCTCCAGCCCCCTCTAGTGGCAGGGGGTTGTTGCTGAACCTATAGCTCAAGCCCCTTCTCTGCTGGCAGGGAGTTGTTGCTGGACCAGTAGCTCCAACCCCCTTCTACTGGCAGGGGGTTGGTGCTGAACCTGCAGTTCCTTCCCCCCCTCTACTGGCAGGGAGTCGGCGCTTGACCTGTAGCTCCAGCCCCCCTCTACTGGCAGGGGGTTGGTGCTGGACCTGTAGCTACAGGCTACCTCTAATGGCAGGGGGTTGATGCTGGACCTGTAGCTCCAGCCCCCCTCTACTGGCAAGGGGTTGGTGCTGGACCTGTAGATCCAGCCCCCCTCTACTAGCAGGGGGTTGGTGCTGGACCTGTTGCTCCAGCCCCCTCTCATGGCAGGGGGATTCCTGCTGGACCTGTAGCTCTAGTCCCCAACCGCTAATGGCAGGGGGTTGAAGCTGGACCTGTAGCTCCAGCCCTCCTCTCCTGGCACCGGGTTGATGCTCGACCTGTAGATCCAGCCCCCTGTACTGGCAGGGGGGGTGGTCCTGCACCTGTAGCTCAAGCACTCCTCTACTGGCAGGGGGTTGGCCCTGGAACTGTAGCTCCAGCCCCCTCTGGTGGCAGGGGGTTGTTGCTGAACCTATAGCTCAAGCCCCTTCTCTACTGGCAGGGGGTTGGTGCTTGACCTGTAGTTCCTTCCCACTCTACTGGCAGGGATTTGGTGCTTCACCTGTAGCTCCAGCCCCCTCTACTGGCAGGGAGTTGGTGCTGGACCTGTAGCTCCACCCCCCTCTACTGGCAGGGGGTTAGTGCTGGACCTGTAGCTCTAGCTCCCCTCTATTGGCAGGGGATTGGCCCTGAATTTGTAGCTCCAGCCCCCCTCTACTGACAGGGGGCTGGTCCTGGACCTGTAGCTCCAGCCTCCCCCCTCTACTGGCAGGGGATTGGTGCTGGACCTGTAGCTCCAGCCCCCTCTACTGGCAGGGGGGTTGGTGCTAAACCTGCAGCTCCAGCTCCCTTCTACTGGCAGGGGATTGACCCTGGATCTGTAGCGCCAGCCCCCCCTCTACTGGCAGGGGGTTGGTCCTGCAAATGAAGACTCCAGCCCCCTCTACCGGCAGAGGGTTGACGCTGGACCTGTAGCTCCAGCCCCCCTCTACTGGCAGGGGGTTGGAGCTGGACCTGTAGCTCCAGCCCCCCTCTACTGGCAGGGGGTTGGTGCTGGGCCTGTAGCTCCAGCCCCCCTCTACTGGCAGGGGGTTGGAGCTGGACCTGTAGCTCCAGCCCCCTCTACTGGCAGGGGGTTGATGCTGAACCTGTAGCACCAGCCCCCCTCTACTGGCAGGGGGGTTGGTGTTGGACCTGTAGCTCCAGCCCCCCTCTACTGGCAGGGGGTTGATGCTGAACCTGTAGCTCCAGCCCCCCTCTACTGGCAGGGGGGTTGGTGTTGGACCTGTAGCTCCAGCCCCTCTCTACTAGCAGGGGGTTGCTGCTGGACCTGTAGCTTCAGCCCCCCTCTACTGGCAAGGGGGGGTTGTTGCTAGACCTATAGCTCAAGCCCCCCCTTTACTGACTGGGGGTTGGTGCTTGACCTGTAGCTCTAGCCCCCCCCTCTACTGGCAGGAGGTCGGTGCTGGACCTGTAGCTCCAGCCTTCCTCTACTGGCAGGGGGTTGGTGCTGGACTTGTAGCTCCAGCCCCCCTCTACTGGCAGGGGGTTGGTGCTGGACCTGTAGCTACAGGCTACCTCTAATGGCAGGGGGTTGATGCTGGACCTGTAGCTCCAGCCCCCCTCTACTGGCAGGGGGTTGGTGCTGGACCTGTAGATCCAGCCCCCCCTCTACTAGCAGGGGGTTGGTGCTGGACCTGTAGCTCTAGCTCCCCTCTACTGACAGGGGGTTGGCCCTGAATCTGTAGATCCAGCCCCCACTACTGGCAGGGGGGTGGTCATGGACCTCCAGCAACCCTGTACTAGCAGGGGATTGATGATGGACCTGTAGCTCCAGCCCCCTCTACTGGCAGGGGGTGGTTTGTCCTGGACCTGTAGCTCCAGCCTCCCCCCTCTACTGGCAGGGGATTGGTGCTGGACCTGTAGCTCCAGCCCCCTCTACTGGCAGGGGGTTGGTGCTAAACCTGCAGCTCCAGCTCCCTTCTACTGGCGGGGGATTGACCCTGGATCTGTAGCGCCAGCCCCCCCTCTACTGGCAGGGGGTTGGTCCTGCAAATGAAGACTCCAGCCCCCCTCTACCGGCAGAGGGTTGACGCTGGACCTGTAGCTCCAGCCCCCATCTACTGGCAGGGGGTTGGAGCTGGACCTGTAGCTCCAGCCCCCCTCTACTGGCAGGGGGTTGGTGCTGGGCCTGTAGCTCCAGCCCCCCTCTACTGGCAGGGGGTTGGAGCTGGACCTGTAGCTCCAGCCCCCTCTACTGGCAGGGGGTTGATGCTGAACCTGTAGCCACCAGCCCCCTCTACTGGCAGGGGGGTTGGTGTTGGACCTGTAGCTCCAGCCCCCCTCTACTGGCAGGGGGTTGATGCTGAACCTGTAGCTCCAGCCCCCCTCTACTGGCAGGGGGGTTGGTGTTGGACCTGTAGCTCCAGCCCCCCTCTACTAGCAGGGGGTTGCTGCTGGACCTGTAGCTTCAGCTCCCCTCTACTGGCAAGGGGGGGTTGTTGCTAGACCTATAGCTCAAGCCCCCCCTTTACTGACTGGGGGTTGGTGCTTGACCTGTAGCTCTTGCCCCCCTCTACTGGCAGGAGGTTGGTGCTGGACCTGTAGCTCCAGCCTTCCTCTACTGGCAGGGGGTTGGTGCTGGACTTGTAGCTCCAGCCCCCCTCTACTGGCAGGGGGTTGGTGCTGGACCTGTAGCTACAGGCTACCTCTAATGGCAGGGGGTTGATGCTGGACCTGTAGCTCCAGCCCCCCTCTACTGGCAGGGGGTTGGTGCTGGACCTGTAGATCCAGCCCCCCCTCTACTAGCAGGGGGTTGGTGCTGGACCTGTAGCTCTAGCTCCCCTCTACTGGCAGGGGGTTGGCGCTGAATCTGTAGATCCAGCCCCCTCTACTGGCAGGGGGGTGGTCATGGACCTCCAGCAACCCTGTACTAGCAGTGGATTGATGATGGACCTGTAGCTCCAGCCCCCTCTACTGGCAGGGGGTGGTTGGTCCTGGGCCTGTAGCTCCAGCCCCCCCCCCTCTTCTGGCAAGGGGTTGGTGCTGGACCTGTAGCTCCAGCCTCCCCCCTCTACTGGCAGGGGGTTGGTGCTGAACCTGTAGCTCCAGCCCCCCCCTCTACTGGCAGGGGGTTGGTGCTGGACCTGTAGCTCCAGCCCCCCTATACTGGCAGGGGGATGGTGCTGGACCTGTAGCTCCAGCCCCCCTCTACTGGCAGGGGGTTGGTTCTGGACCTGTAGCTCCAGCCCCCCTCTACTGGCAGGGGGTTGGTGCTATCTTGAGGTTATCTTGAGATGATTTCGGGGCTTTAGTGTCCCCGCGGCCCGGTCCTCGACCAGGCCTCCACCCCCAGGAAGCAGCCCGTGACAGCTGACTAACACCCAGGTACCTATTTACTGCTAGGTAACAGGGGCATTCAGGGTGAAAGAAACTTTGCCCATTTGTTTCTGCCTCGTGCGGGAATCGAACCCGCGCCACAGAATTACGAGTCCTGCGCGCTATCCACCAGGCTACGAGGCTAGACCTGTAGCTCCAGCCCCCTCTACTGGCAGGGGGTTGGTGCTAGACCTGTAGCTCCAGCCCCCCCCCCCCGTCTACTGGCAGGGGGTTGGTGCTGGACCTGTAGCTCCAGCCTCCCCCCCCCCCCCTCTACTGGCAGGGGGTTGGTGCTGGACCTGTAGCTCTAGCCCCACCCCCCTCTACTGGCAGGGGGTTGGTGCTTAACCTGTAGCTCCAGCCCACCTCTACTGGCAGGGGGGGGGGGTTGGAGCTGAACCTGTAGTTCCAGGCCCCCTCTACTGGCAGGGGATTGGTGCTGGACCTGTAGCTCTAGCCCCCCTCTACTGGCAGGGGGTTGGAGCTGGACCTGTAGCTCCAGCCCCCTTCTACTGGCAGGGGGTTGGTGCTGGACCTGTAGCTCCAGCCCCCTCTACTGGCAGGGGGTTGATGCTGAACCTGTAGCTCCAGCCCCCCTCTACTGGCAGGGGGGTTGGTGTTGGACCTGTAGCTCCAGCCCCCCTCTACTAGCAGGGGGTTGCTGCTGGACCTGTAGCTCCAGCCCCCCTCTACTGGCAGGGGGTTGGTGCTGGACCTCTAGATCCAGCCCCCCCTCTACTAGCAGGGGGTTGGTGCTGGACCTGTAGCTCTAGCTCCCCTCTACTGGCAGGGGGTTGGCGCTGAATCTGTAGATCCAGCCCCCTCTACTGGCAGGGGGGTGGTCATGGACCTCCAGCAACCCTGTACTAGCAGGGGATTGATGATGGACCTGTAGCTCCAGCCCCCTCTACTGGCAGGGGGTGGTTGGTCCTGGACCTGTAGCTCCAGCCCCCCCCCCTCTTCTGGCAAGGGGTTGGTGCTGGACCTGTAGCTCCAGCCTCCCCCCTCTACTGGCAGGGGGTTGGTGCTGAACCTGTAGCTCCAGCCCCCCCCTCTACTGGCAGGGGGTTGGTGCTGAACCTGTAGCTTCAGCCCCCTCTACTGGCAGGGGGTTGGTGCTGGACCTGTAGCTCCAGCCCCCCTATACTGGCAGGGGGATGGTGCTGGACCTGTAGCTCCAGCCCCCCTCTACTGGCAGGGGGTTGGTTCTGGACCTGTAGCTCCAGCCCCCCTCTACTGGCAGGGGGTTGGTGCTAGACCTGTAGCTCCAGCCCCCTCTACTGGCAGGGGGTTGGTGCTAGACCTGTAGCTCCAGCCCCCCCCCCCCCGTCTACTGGCAGGGGGTTGGTGCTGGACCTGTAGCTCCAGCCTCCCCCCCCCCTCTACTGGCAGGGGGTTGGTGCTGGACCTGTAGCTCTAGCCCCACCCCCCTCTACTGGCAGGGGGTTGGTGCTTAACCTGTAGCTCCAGCCCACCTCTACTGGCAGGGGGGGGGGGTTGGAGCTGAACCTGTATTTCCAGGCCCCCTCTACTGGCAGGGGATTGGTGCTGGACCTGTAGCTCTAGCCCCCCTCTACTGGCAGGGGGTTGGAGCTGGACCTGTAGCTCCAGCCCCCCTCTACTTGCAGGGGGTTGGTGCTGGACCTGTAGCTCCAGCCCCCTCTACTGGCAGGGGGTTGATGCTGAACCTGTAGCTCCAGCCCCCCTCTACTGGCAGGGGGGTTGGTGTTGGACCTGTAGCTCCAGCCCCCCTCTACTAGCAGGGGGTTACTGCTGGACCTGTAGCTTCAGCCCCCCTCTACTGGCAAGGGGGGTTGTTGCTAGACCTATAGCTCAAGCCCCCCCCTTTACTGGCTGGGGGTTGGTGCTTGACCTGTAGCTCTAGCCCCCCCCCCCTCTACTGGCAGGGGGTTGGTGCTGGACCTGTAGCTCCAGCCCCCCTATACTGGCAGGGGGATGGTGCTGGACCTGTAGCTCCAGCCCCCCTCTACTGGCAGGGGGTTGGTTCTGGACCTGTAGCTCCAGCCCCCCTCTACTGGCAGGGGGTTGGTGCTATCTTGAGGTTATCTTGAGATGATTTCGGGGCTTTAGTGTCCCCGCGGCCCGGTCCTCGACCAGGCCTCCACCCCCAGGAAGCAGCCCGTGACAGCTGACTAACACCCAGGTACCTATTTACTGCTAGGTAACAGGGGCATTCAGGGTGAAAGAAACTTTGCCCATTTGTTTCTGCCTCGTGCGGGAATCGAACCCGCGCCACAGAATTACGAGTCCTGCGCGCTATCCACCAGGCTACGAGGCTAGACCTGTAGCTCCAGCCCCCTCTACTGGCAGGGGGTTGGTGCTAGACCTGTAGCTCCAGCCCCCCCCCCCGTCTACTGGCAGGGGGTTGGTGCTGGACCTGTAGCTCCAGCCTCCCCCCCCCCCCTCTACTGGCAGGGGGTTGGTGCTGGACCTGTAGCTCTAGCCCCACCCCCCTCTACTGGCAGGGGGTTGGTGCTTAACCTGTAGCTCCAGCCCACCTCTACTGGCAGGGGGGGGGGGGGTTGGAGCTGAACCTGTAGTTCCAGGCCCCCTCTACTGGCAGGGGATTGGTGCTGGACCTGTAGCTCTAGCCCCCCTCTACTGGCAGGGGGTTGGAGCTGGACCTGTAGCTCCAGCCCCCCTCTACTGGCAGGGGGTTGGTGCTGGACCTGTAGCTCCAGCCCCCTCTACTGGCAGGGGGTTGATGCTGAACCTGTAGCTCCAGCCCCCCTCTACTGGCAGGGGGGTTGGTGTTGGACCTGTAGCTCCAGCCCCCCTCTACTAGCAGGGGGTTGCTGCTGGACCTGTAGCTCCAGCCCCCCTCTACTGGCAGGGGGTTGGTGCTGGACCTCTAGATCCAGCCCCCCCTCTACTAGCAGGGGGTTGGTGCTGGACCTGTAGCTCTAGCTCCCCTCTACTGGCAGGGGGTTGGCGCTGAATCTGTAGATCCAGCCCCCTCTACTGGCAGGGGGGTGGTCATGGACCTCCAGCAACCCTGTACTAGCAGGGGATTGATGATGGACCTGTAGCTCCAGCCCCCTCTACTGGCAGGGGGTGGTTGGTCCTGGACCTGTAGCTCCAGCCCCCCCCCCTCTTCTGGCAAGGGGTTGGTGCTGGACCTGTAGCTCCAGCCTCCCCCCTCTACTGGCAGGGGGTTGGTGCTGAACCTGTAGCTCCAGCCCCCCCCTCTACTGGCAGGGGGTTGGTGCTGAACCTGTAGCTTCAGCCCCCTCTACTGGCAGGGGGTTGGTGCTGGACCTGTAGCTCCAGCCCCCCTATACTGGCAGGGGGATGGTGCTGGACCTGTAGCTCCAGCCCCCCTCTACTGGCAGGGGGTTGGTTCTGGACCTGTAGCTCCAGCCCCCCTCTACTGGCAGGGGGTTGGTGCTAGACCTGTAGCTCCAGCCCCCTCTACTGGCAGGGGGTTGGTGCTAGACCTGTAGCTCCAGCCCCCCCCCCCCGTCTACTGGCAGGGGGTTGGTGCTGGACCTGTAGCTCCAGCCTCCCCCCCCCTCTACTGGCAGGGGGTTGGTGCTGGACCTGTAGCTCTAGCCCCACCCCCCTCTACTGGCAGGGGGTTGGTGCTTAACCTGTAGCTCCAGCCCACCTCTACTGGCAGGGGGGGGGGGTTGGAGCTGAACCTGTATTTCCAGGCCCCCTCTACTGGCAGGGGATTGGTGCTGGACCTGTAGCTCTAGCCCCCCTCTACTGGCAGGGGGTTGGAGCTGGACCTGTAGCTCCAGCCCCCCTCTACTGGCAGGGGGTTGGTGCTGGACCTGTAGCTCCAGCCCCCTCTACTGGCAGGGGGTTGATGCTGAACCTGTAGCTCCAGCCCCCCTCTACTGGCAGGGGGGTTGGTGTTGGACCTGTAGCTCCAGCCCCCCTCTACTAGCAGGGGGTTACTGCTGGACCTGTAGCTTCAGCCCCCCTCTACTGGCAAGGGGGGTTGTTGCTAGACCTATAGCTCAAGCCCCCCCCTTTACTGGCTGGGGGTTGGTGCTTGACCTGTAGCTCTAGCCCCCCCCCCCTCTACTGGCAGGAGGTTGGTGCTGGACCTGTAGCTCCAGCCTTCCTCTACTGGCAGGGGGTTCCCAGCAAACACAAATCATCTACACAACGTTCGCCTATCTCTTCCCAAAGGTGTGGGAATGATTTGCATTGAGAATGGTGCAGGAGAGCCTTTGAGAAACTTTTACTCAAAAAATCCAAACACAAAGGTTTAATTATAAATTGTTTTTCTACAATTATTTTCTTCCAAATGTAAAACAAATAGTTTTTACATGTTTAAATATAAAATTGATGGTGTTTTTTTGTAAAATTCATTAATAAATTGTGAATGATATATATTGGCTGAGTGAAACCTTTAAAATCCATTTAGTTATAATTTGAACAGAAAAAAGTAGTTTTCCAAATTTTCTAAAAATCGCTCTTTTTAACACAATTTGACTCCTTATGCATTCCACTAAACACTATATCATGTTTAAATATATAATTTATGTATTATTCCCTAAAATAATTTATATAAATTATATAAGTTGCTGGAAAGTGGTGTTAAAGATTATGAAAACCTTTTGTTGTGTTATAATTGGAATGTTCTTATATATGTCTCAAGTTCACAGTTTATCAAACAAGAATATTAACATTCGTCAACTCTTAAAATCTTATATGTTATCTTGCTGGTGCAAAATGGGTGAATCTTTAGGAACAGCTATAGTATCTATATATCACAAATGGTGTTTTCCCTAACTCAAACAATGTAGAGTTTATTATTCTACACATATTTCTAATGACTCTTAGATGTTTACATTCTCTGAAGTATAATTGTGAAGGCTGTGTCCATCACTCTCAACACAGATTCTTAAACTCTCTGCAGGTTCAACTATATAATTAGTTTCCATTTTGAATCTCCATGGACATTTGTATCCAAAATGAAACCAATGTGGTTTCCTTCAGCACCTTCAGCCAGCACATTTGCTCATTCATTTCCACAGATTCCAACATGGTAGGGGATTTACAGAAATTTGTATATTCATATTGTTATATATTAAAAATATGAATGCAGTTCAATATGATAAGACAAATACATGAGTTTATGATAAATTCGTTTTCTGTGATATACCATTGATATGCTCTTTTTTTCTTTAAACGGCAGACTAAACTAAAGTGCTCACATCAACAGATTTGATGTATAAATGGTCAACGCTCAACAGAGTTAGTATAAATGTATTAGTATAAATCTTACTTGTCTCATTGTTAATTCACATTCAATGTCAACTTGTGGTTTTGATGTGGCACGTTTGGCCAAGACACCCCACCCCATTATGCACCCCATACCCATCTTGTGGGCGGTTGTGGAAAGGGTTACAGAGGCACATAATGGGCTCAGGGACTGAACCCCACAATTCATTTAGCTAAGCAAGTTACAATCTTGATGAGCTAGTTACAAAATTCAATATAAGTCATCACATCAACAATGGGTTCGAGATCGACCTCAAGTACAGGTTCTAAATTAAGCAACTGACATATGTGGAGAGCTAGTATCAAAATTTATATGTTTGTCCTGCACACCGTCCCCCATCCAGTGGGCAGCGGTGGATAGGTTACAATCACTTAGTTGTTATCTACAGTTAGCAAACTGGGGATATTTGGCTAAAATTTCTGGTAGCAGATCATTTTGAATGAAATATTGACACATCGCTGGAACATTGGTTATAGAATTGTCTCTAAATTCATGTATCTTTTCGCACTCCATCACATAGTGACGGAGGGTGTGCGAATAATTTTGTTGACACAGTTTACATTTGGTCAGGTCTACATCAGCAGATAATGAGAATTCCCAGAGATACTTGTAACCGAGTCTAAGCCGAGCAGTAGTAACATCTAGAAGTCTGCTGATTTTATTGGATGATCCATAGATGTGTGGCTCCTCTTGTATGATATGTATGATAGATGGAATTACTAGTTCCAGTTTCTAGGCAGGCGATGAGTACTCACAATAACCTTAATTAAGCGTCAAAACAAAAATGTGTATACTCTTTTTACTCTCCTGACCTTAGTTCTCGAGCTATGTATTTCATTTTGGTACCAACGTGTTCGCAATAACATTCTCTAGAAGAAAATCAGCAAAAACGGTCACCAAAAGTTATATGAATACCAGCACCCAATAAATACCTACGTAGATGACTCGCCGTGAGTGCCCAAGAGCAACAAAATGTTTTTACTCTTGGGATTGTTATCACTTCCACACTTGTCCTACAGCGTTAATTTTGGTATCAATGTACTCGCAATGAAATTCCCAACACGGTGATATGAATATAAACGTAGAATAATGGTCGCTGCCCACCCGCAAGAGTGTGGGAAGTGGCGGAACTGTTACCCAGTATTGGTGACAAGACGACACATGGGCGATACAGTGCTTTGAAAGTTTATAATTATATCACTGTCCTGACATTATTATTGTATGTACGTCATTCATTTTTGTGCCAATGTTTTCGCAATAGAATGTTCTATGAGCCCGTAGGTAAAAAAGAGCAACAAAGCGTAAGATAGAATAGCACCATATATAAAACAACGCTGGTACATATCAGTGAGCGTCAAACACACACGAAATGTGTGTGTTTGATGGTGGTCAAACGATGTTTGATGTGTTTGATCAGGTGATGTCCTGACCTGCATAATTAAAGTATGAATTATGTTGAGAAAAAATAAGAAAAAAGGGAAAAAACAGGGGTGGGAGAAACATGACAGAAAAAGAGTAAAAATACAATTTGGTCAACAAAACAGCATTGTTTAAAATAAAAGATATGGATTGACATTTTGGTGGTTAGGTAGGTTACATTGAGTTAATTAGGTAGTACTTAGTGTTTATCTGTTATAGATAGGAGCTGCATGCCTGGTATGGGCCAATAGGCCTTCTGCAGTTACCTTTGTTTTTATGTTTTTGCCCTGTAACCTAAATGGTTAGAGAGGCACAAATATGGGCTTAGGGACTGAACCCCACACTACATTTAGCTAAGCTGGTTACAATCTTGATGATATAGTTACAAAATTCTGTATAAGTCGTCACATTATTAATGGGTTCGAGATCAACCACAATTTCCTGAATGGATATAACAAAGGGGATATTAATAGGTTATTAAAATTGTCAACACACGATAGAACACGAAACAATGGGTATAAATTGGATAAGTTTAGATTTAGGAAAGACTTGGGTAAATACTGGGTCAGTAACAGGGTTGTTGATTTGTGGAATTTTTCTTAACTTATAAATTTATCTTTATTTATCTTAAACTGGTTGGGAGAGGTACAGTTTTTAACATAATTGGGAAGGTCATTCCACATTCGAGGTCCCTTGATTTGTAAAGCATTTCTAGTTTGACTAAGTCGTACTCTTGGAATATCAAATAGGTATTTGTTTCTGGTGTGGTGCTCATGGGATCTGTTACAACCTTCTAGGAAGCTTTTAGGGTCAGGATTGACATTACAGTGCAGCGTTTTATATATATAAAATACACATGAGAGTATGTGCAGGGACTTAATATCTAACATATTCAGAGATTTGAGTAAGGGGTCCATATATACTGCCCGGTTGCCTGAAATGCTATATGCCTACTATATTGGCTTTAGGTATTGTTTGCACTAGCTCTATCTATAAATCCAACATTATGTTTGTAAATCAACTATGTATGTACTTTCCTGAATAAAATTGACTTTACTGTACACTTATATGCTAGGTGGATTTGTTATCCCCTATCGTTTGGGAGAAAAAAAATGACTAATACGTTTGGCGAATGACTTTGACTTCAACTTCACTTTGACTTCGTTCATGTCATCGTATTTTCCGTAATATATAAAGGTTATGACAATGCAATTATATTATTGTGTGCAAATAAGTTGGAAATTTCATGTACCCTAAAAATAGTAAAATAAAGAAAAAGAATAATTAAATAATTGTTGTAGTAAATTGTCACACGTTCATCATACGCAAACGAACACACAGTTTGGAGCGTCAGTACAACAAGACCGCCGCCATTTTAAAACACGGCTTCGAATGTAAGTAATGTTTTTCTCGTACTAACACTGTGTTATGCAATAGATTAGGTCTTGAATTCACAAATTTAGTTGTTACATCTGACAGAGTATGTTAGACGGTGTAATGCTGGTCCATGTTGACGTATTTGTGGGCTTGGTTGGTTTACATGTGATGGCACACAATATCGGCACCCCACAACATGCTGTTGAAGTTGGAATGCATGGCATAGGCTCCTCACACAATGTTCTTTATGTGGTCCTCAGGTGATAGTTTTCTATTTAGAACCACCCCTAGATCTCTTTCTTTATCAGAATTCCTTAAAGATTTCTCACATGGTTTTCCTAATGATAGATTGTGGGCTGTAAGGGACAGGTGGGATGTATGGATTAGTTGATAATAGTTCCAGTCCACCTGTAGACAGGGATCTCACATCAGCTTGTATATTATACAAGGATAAGATTTGATAAATTCAGTTATTTGACTGAACACTGGCTCTGTTTAAATCAGAGATTTAAACATACATAGTCTAACCTAGCTCCTTTTTTTTTTACCTAGCCTAACCTAGCTTTTTTTCCCAAGCCGGTCTATGGCCCATGTTTTTTTTCGATGCCTCAGTGGTCCATGCACATGTCCGTTCAAGGGGATTAAATAGCCGTTCTATGGCCCCAGGGTTTTACGAACTTCTTTTTCCCAAGCCGGTCTATGGCCCGTGTTTTTTTTTATGCCTCAGTGGTCCATGCACAGGTCCGTTCAAGGGGATTAAATAGCCGTTCTATGGCCCCAGGGTTTTCTCAAATTTTCTTTCATAGCCGGTCTATGGCCCCTGGGTTTTACGAACTTTTTTTCCCAAGCCGGTCTATGGCCCCTGGGTTTTACGAACTTTTTTTCCCAAGCCGGTCTATGGCGTGTATGTTAAATAAACCAAATTTTTCACTTTTGACAATTGAGCACCTGCTACATCCAGATTCTAGGGAGGAAAGGAATATAATATAATATCTAATATATCTATCTGTGTGAAATAGATTAAATCCATTTATTTGATATTCAGCTAATAGTTCTGTATTTTCTACATTCATCCATGTTTTGGTAAGTGCAATAATATGTATTGTTTCATTGCAGATTAGAGATTCAAGATAGTTCTAGATTTCCGAAGTACTGAAACGCGCGCCATACAGGCTTGGTGGATCTAGGTGCAAGGTAAAATTATTTACATTTACTTTTGTATTTATATGCATATATGCATTTATATGCATTATTCTCTAGAATAATAGATCTCGTAATAATTTTGCAAAAATAGTGGCATTTACTATTTTAAAAAGCTCGGGTGCAGGGGGGGGGGTTGTGTAAAAGCCTGGTTTGTGCCTCGGAGAGGCTATGGGATCCAGTAAGTTCAGTAGAACTTCGGTTTCAACCCTTTTACCCTGTTGTAGCTCAGTCGATTAAGGCAGTGTCTGGGATGCTCCCAGACGCAGGTTCGAATCCTCGTCACGGCCCTTGTGGATTTGTTCATTTGATGCATCACGTTATTGTGATCTGTGTGTGTAATTCTTCACTTGCTACAGCAACAGGAATGTGTGTGTATGTATTTGTGTTGTTGAATATGACCGAAAGTGTAAGATTAATGATTCTAACACAAATCGTCTGAATATTTGTTTTTCTTCACTGTCGAGAGTAGTTAAAAAAATTTACTCGAGTTTATTTTCACACTTTATTTATGGTCCTTAAGTCCCTCTCCTTAATGCTGCTGCTGTTTATCGCATCTTTGCATCGCTTGTATGTTTGGGGGTTTGGCCTCTTGCTATATATTGATTCCATTTGTGTGTGTTTGGGTCTCAGGCCCTCTCGCAATTTCTGTTGAACAAACCCCTTTTCCTAGTTCTGCATCTCTCCTTTGGTACAAATTTTGTTGTGCTTTTATCATATATTTCACAAAACTTGACATACATTTCATTTACTTCATGTCCTATCAGCAAGTGTTTGTCAAATTCTTTAAGGAAAGTTTATCATCCTGATTGCAGATCTCTAGCGCTATTATGTCAACTTCTTGTGGATTCGCAATCATTATTTAATTTACCTTTAGGTGTTCTTTCACCAGCACAGCAACACTGTACCTCTCCCAACCAGTTTAAGATAAAAACTAAGTACTAACTAATTAACTCAATGTAACCTACCTTACCCCCAAAATGTCAACCCATGTCTTCTATTTTAAACAATGCTGTTTTGTTGACCAAATTGTATTTTTGTTTTTTTCTGCAATGTTTCCCCCCCCCCCCCCCCCACCACTCTACCACCACATTGAGTTTAGTAGCTCTGTGCATGTCAGGTGCTGTTTAATATACAGACCTACTCCTCCATTTGACCTAGTTGGAATTTGCTAATAATCTTTTAAAAATAGTAAATGCCATTATTTTTGCAAAATTATTACGAGATCTATTATACTAATAACGGTTTGATAAAATACAGTAGACTGCCTACTGGTTTTACCTGTAATAAGGTTTGATACAGATGATTATGATTATGGTTTTGGCCTCCACCACCCTCTCACCTAACTTGTTCCAACCATGTCTACCACGGTTTTGTCTTCCGAATGCACCATTTCTGTAAATTTGCTAATAATCTTTTAAAAATAGTAAATGCCATTATTTTTGCAAAATTATTACGAGATCTATTATACTAATAACGGTTTGATAAAATACAGTAGACTGCCTACTGGTTTTACCTGTAATAAGGTTTGATACAGATGATTATGATTATGGTTTTGGCCTCCACCACCCTCTCACCTAACTTGTTCCAACCATGTCTACCACGGTTTTGTCTTCCGAATGCACCATTTCTGTAAATTTGCTAATAATCTTTTAAAAATAGTAAATGCCATTATTTTTGCAAAATTATTACGAGATCTATTATACTAATAACGGTTTGATAAAATACAGTAGACTGCCTACTGGTTTTACCTGTAATAAGGTTTGATACAGATGATTATGATTATGGTTTTGGCCTCCACCACCCTCTCACCTAACTTGTTCCAACCATGTCTACCACGGTTTTGTCTTCCGAATGCACCATTTCTGTAAATTTGCTAATAATCTTTTAAAAATAGTAAATGCCATTATTTTTGCAAAATTATTACGAGATCTATTATACTAATAACGGTTTGATAAAATACAGTAGACTGCCTACTGGTTTTACCTGTAATAAGGTTTGATACAGATGATTATGATTATGGTTTTGGCCTCCACCACCCTCTCACCTAACTTGTTCCAACCATGTCTACCACGGTTTTGTCTTCCGAATGCACCATTTCTGTAAATTTGCTAATAATCTTTTAAAAATAGTAAATGCCATTATTTTTGCAAAATTATTACGAGATCTATTATACTAATAACGGTTTGATAAAATACAGTAGACTGCCTACTGGTTTTACCTGTAATAAGGTTTGATACAGATGATTATGATTATGGTTTTGGCCTCCACCACCCTCTCACCTAACTTGTTCCAACCATGTCTACCACGGTTTTGTCTTCCGAATGCACCATTTCTGTAAATTTGCTAATAATCTTTTAAAAATAGTAAATGCCATTATTTTTGCAAAATTATTACGAGATCTATTATACTAATAACGGTTTGATAAAATACAGTAGACTGCCTACTGGTTTTACCTGTAATAAGGTTTGATACAGATGATTATGATTATGGTTTTGGCCTCCACCACCCTCTCACCTAACTTGTTCCAACCATGTCTACCACGGTTTTGTCTTCCGAATGCACCATTTCTGTAAATTTGCTAATAATCTTTTAAAAATAGTAAATGCCATTATTTTTGCAAAATTATTACGAGATCTATTATACTAATAACGGTTTGATAAAATACAGTAGACTGCCTACTGGTTTTACCTGTAATAAGGTTTGATACAGATGATTATGATTATGGTTTTGGCCTCCACCACCCTCTCACCTAACTTGTTCCAACCATGTCTACCACGGTTTTGTCTTCCGAATGCACCATTTCTGTAAATTTGCTAATAATCTTTTAAAAATAGTAAATGCCATTATTTTTGCAAAATTATTACGAGATCTATTATACTAATAACGGTTTGATAAAATACAGTAGACTGCCTACTGGTTTTACCTGTAATAAGGTTTGATACAGATGATTATGATTATGGTTTTGGCCTCCACCACCCTCTCACCTAACTTGTTCCAACCATGTCTACCACGGTTTTGTCTTCCGAATGCACCATTTCTGTAAATTTGCTAATAATCTTTTAAAAATAGTAAATGCCATTATTTTTGCAAAATTATTACGAGATCTATTATACTAATAACGGTTTGATAAAATACAGTAGACTGCCTACTGGTTTT